>NW_004955463.1:7932116-7985602 GCF_000276665.1 Chinchilla lanigera
AGCTGGATTCTTTGGGTCTCTATCATGTGGACAGATCTATTGCACTCCTTTGCATTTGACTTTTTGGGTGAATATTATAAAATAATCCTATGAATTTTGTGTCCTGTGTTAAATCTATTTCCTCTCAAACCCTGACTAACACTAAATTACTTGTAAATCTTCTGAAATATATTAAATGAAATGTTCTTATATGGGATAAGTCTATGAATTCTCCAAATAGTTCAGTAATTTAAAAAGGAGATACTATGAACTTGGTATGGAGGTATGTGTTTGCAATCTCAGCTACTTAGAGGCTAAGGCAGAAGGATGGCAAGCTCAAGGCCAGGTTGGGCAACTTAGCTCAGTGGTAGAGCACTTGTATAGCATGTGTAAGACTTTGGGTTAAAGCAATTGGACTAACTGATCATGGAGTTAAGGCTTGAAAATTATGAGCCAAAATAAACTTTTCTCCTTGCACACTGATTATTATCTCAGCTATTTGTTACATTAACAGAGAGCTAAGAGAGTCCACATATTTCCCTAATATTTCATAAATATTTTTGTTACATGCTAAAGTAACATATTAATACTTTAGTAGGGTAGTCATATTTGAATTGGTTCATTATGTTTTATTTCAACATCTGAGTAATTTAGTTTTCTCTTATTAAAAAGTCTTGAATCTTCAGATAAAATGAAGTGTTAGAGATCTGACTCCAAGCTCTAACATTAAAAATAAAATCAAAACACACTGCCTTAGCAAATACTACCAGAATTATTCAAACACTAAAAACTCATAAATATCTAATGTGAACCTAGCAACATACTTCACTGCATGGACCATAAAATATTGGATGCACCATTTGATATGGAGTCAATATGCCGGGAAAGTAATCCCAGTTATACCACTGGCTATATGACCTTGAACAAAACAAACATTTTTTATTTACCTCAAATGCCTGAAATTTAAAGTGGAGTTTAAACTAGTTAGCCTAACACTAACTCAAGAATCCTTTGACAGTTACCACTACATAGAAACAAAGCAGCTGTGCATACTGGGACAGGTGTTAGGAACGGTCGTAACCCTTGTTCATAAGGACCTTGCATAGTGTAAAGGCAGCATTACTGTCAAACTAAAGGGAAATTCTTTCAAGTTTATTTCCTTCTCATTCTTCCTATTATATGATCTTACTTAATTGAAGCTGGAACCATGACATTTTCTTGCTCAAAAATCTTATCAGGGCCCATAATATGAAACTTAAATACATTTACCCTAATCTTATGGCCATGTTTTTTGTACAAGCCATTGCCAGTGATTTCATATTCTTTGAAAATCTCACACACTTCAAATGCCCAATAAGTATTCATCAGTTTGAATGGAAAAGTAAACAGACCCAGACGATATGACTGTCTCTTTGTGCTCACAGTTAATGTTAGTCCCTCTCCTACTGGTTTATTTTTGTCTTCTATGCTGAAAGTAGTATTCCTCGGATTTCTAATTCTCTCTTAGATACTTTATTAGTGGGTCAGAGTATGGAGATCAGTGACAGAGAAGATCTTACTAGTAAAATGACTCTTAAATAGTTGAAATCTGAGCTAATTTTCTGCTGAATCTTTCCAAATCTTTAGAAGAAAAAAATGGCTATTTTATAGATCTGTTGAATTTTAAGTATTTCTCACATATTTTTCATCTTTTTGATGTTTACTTGTTTACATTGGATTCAAATAAATGATGATCCTTTGCTGCAAAATTACATCTTCAACTACTTAAAGTTCTTTTGAAACAATATTTTTACTTTTCATTATTTTTGGTTGATACATAATTGCACATATTTATGGGATAGAACATGATGTTTCTATACATATACTCGTATTATGATCAAATTTGGGTGATTGGAATATCTATCACTTTAAATATTTATAATTTCTTTGCAGTGACAGCACTCAAAATCCTTTCTCTTGGCAACTTTGAAATATACAATATATTATTGTTTTTTTTTTTTTTTTTTCCGGTACCGGGAACCGAACTCAAGACCTTGCACTTGCTAGGCAGGCGCTTTGCAGCTGAGCTAAATCCCCAGCCCCCAATATATTATTGTTAAGAATTATCCCTTTGCTGTGCAATAGAGCAGCAGATCTTATTTCTCTTCTCTAATTGTAACACTGTCCCTGTTGTCCAGCCTCTCTCCTTCCCAGCCTCTGGGACCACTGTTCTATTCTCAACTTCCATGAGATCACCTTTGTTAGATTACATATATGAGTGAGGTCATGTGATATTTGTATTCTGTGCTTGGCCTATTTCTTTAATGTACTGACCCCCAAATTCATCTATGATGCTGCAATTGACAGTGTTTCACCCTCTTTTACAGCTGAGTAGTATTCTATTGGGTAGGTAGACCATACTTTCTTCACCCGTGCATCCATCTAGCTGTCAATGGACACTTGTTTTGTACTGCTTTCTAGGAGTAACTCATGAGTGAAAGCAGGGGAGGCATGGGAGCAAAAGTGCTCTGGCATTTGAATTGAGAAGTATCTGAGTGGGAGAGCAAGAAATCAACATTGTGAAGAATAATCCAGGAAGGAGAGATGGATTGGGCCATGGGGACTCCTGAGCTAGGGAAGACAAGTTACCACGGAGGGAAATCTAGTTTCAGAGAACAATTTGTTTTAATATGCTCCATTATGTTAATGCAGGAATACTCAGTTTTTCACTGTTACTATGGAGGCACAATAAGAAATATAAACATACTGGCTCCAAATAAGAAATAATTTATTTAAATGGTTGGAAGATGGGAAAAATCACACTTGTCTTAACTCTAATTTTCCATGATACTTTTAATGCACAGAATATTTATGAAGAAAAACAACTTGGGTGAAATTATGTTGTCACATTGGCATTTGAAATTAAATGATCAGTGAGTAACATAACAATGGTCAGCACATGGTAAATTTTGCAGTATAGTCACATTGATGAGCACTTGATAAAATATGATTTGTTTTTATTCTAGCTTCATCGTTTGCTTTGACTAAAGCTAGAAAAACAAATGACACAATTTGCATAATGAAACCATTCAGAGTAAATCGCTGTCATTTGTCAGAGGTTTCTGTACCATTTTGACTTACATTTTAAATTCATTCAAGTTTATTTCTCTTCTTACTGAACTAAAAGATCCTTTTGGTTTATTCTTGCCATGTAGTGGCATAGAAAATAAAGTGTTTTACTAGGAGTAAAGACAATTTGTCAAGTAGAACTGATTAAGTGAAACATTCTTTCTGATATGTTTTTAATTTGCTTGATTCTCATTTTGCTATTTTAATTTTCCCCACCTGCCAGTGATGATGAAGGTCCATTTCATTCTTATTTCATTTGTTCAGCAAGGACACATGTTTATTCATCAAAGATAGTCTACCTACCCCCAGCAGGAAAAATGGGAGTCAACTCAGCAAGGGGGACCCTGTAGCCAGACTTACACAAGAGATCTGACCAGCTACAAGTCAGTTAACAAGTTCTCCTAAACATTTGAGTGTTTATCAAACTGTTCTAGAGGCTGCCAGGATCTCTAAGAGAAGCGTGAGATGGTGTTTGTATCTGAGTTGATGAAATCTTGTCCAAATTCAGGCTGTTATGAATACTTCATGCACATTCTGAATGTTCCTGTTCTTGCCTTCCTTCCATGGCAAGAATTTTTAATGTAGTGTTCATGGACCCACAAGAGGCCCTTAGAGAGAATGCAAGCGATCTGTAAAAATTCTATGTCTTTAATAATTAAGTACTAACAAAAATACAGCAATCTAGGTAGGCACAAACTACAGTAGTATTGAATGTCTGTGAACTTGTTACCATTAAAAATCACAGATATTTTCATATTGCATTATACTTGCTTCACGTATCTTGAAACATCTTGCACACTTTATTACTATTTTAAACCCATGTTTCTAGGCTCATATCTAGAGGGTGTTACTTAAGGCATGAATATAGACATGAGTATATCACAATCAAAATACTGTAGGTATCTAAGAAGTGGTCCATAGACTTCAGTTGGCCAAAGAAGTCAACAAGCCAAAATAAAGGTAGAGAATTCTTGTCTGTAGCTATCAGATTTGGTTATTTCTTTCTTTATTCATTTGTACTTGCAAAAGAAAGAGGGAGGAAAGGAGGAAGAGGGAGGGAGAGAGAGAGATAGAGAATAAGAGAGACAGAGAGAGAGACGTCAAAGTTAGGATTTTTATGTGGTGGTACTGATTGAACCCAGGACCTTTGCACACAGTTACATCTCCAGCCCTTTTTAAATTTTATTAATTTTTTTTTTATGAGACAGGGCCTTGCTACATTGCCCAGACTGGGCTCAAACTTGCTGTTATCAGCCGTCAGTCTCCCTGAATGCTGAGACTATGGGCATGTACCACTATGCCTGGCAGTCAGGGGCTTAACTGTAAGTGTTTAGTGGGGTGGAGCAGTTGAAGAAGCGGACAGCATTGAGGCTTCTCAGTTATTAGGGGTTTTAAATATTTTTATGTATTTTGATGTCTTGCAGATCTATCTGTTATTGTTTGCTAACCTTTAATCTGTCATCTTAGGGTCTTAGAATGTTCCTCTACATCTCCTATCTGATTTTCCCTAATTTGTTAGATGGAGTTTGTTGTTATATTTTTGTGTGTGAGTGTTATGTTCTTGCCTGGTTGTAGAA
Organism: Chinchilla lanigera; assembly: GCF_000276665.1. Classification (NCBI taxonomy): domain Eukaryota; kingdom Metazoa; phylum Chordata; class Mammalia; order Rodentia; family Chinchillidae; genus Chinchilla; species Chinchilla lanigera. The sequence continues at coordinate 7,936,781 of NW_004955463.1, forward strand.
TCTTGAGAAATATTAATGTATTTAATATAATGAGTGTATCCTTGTGGGGAATTTGAAAAATGTAAAGCATTACAAGAATGTCATAGATTATTGTTAAGGATGCTGAGTAGTTGCTATTATTGTTAGCAATAAGGCATAAGACCTAAATAGTAAGGCATAAGACCTAAATGGTACCAGGAAGGGGCATTCAATGGCATTTCTAATGGGAAAATGGTGTGAATTTTTCAAGGTGTGATGTGCTGCTGTTGCTTTCTTCTTCAACACAAAGTGCATTCCCACAGTGTTAGGATGGATAGCGGTGTGAAAAGGGCTGTCAGCATCATTTAGTGACCATAGTTTTTTTCCTCAATAGTCAAAGGAATTACTATCATTTCCCCTTACAGAGCGGAGAAAAAGTTTTTGGTGGAGTTAAGAAATACGCTGTCTATTCATCATGTTTATTCTTGCAGACATTATATTTTTAACATGACCTTTGGATCACATTTTTAAAAAAGTAATAAATGTAGACTTTTCCAGCATTTCATATTGCATATTATGGCCATAATTAACTGAAGAAGTTGAGTGTAAATTTCAAAAAGACTGTTGTAATGGGACATCTACCCGGTCACTTCAGTCCTTCTTACAGCTGCATATTCTAACTTTAGGTTAATGGTATCTAACCAGCATCTCCCACGTGTGAGGCAGTTTGTACTGTTTCTTACTACTGCTCATTGGCATCCCTTGGTAACACTGTTATTCACATTTTGAGCTGTTTTGAGTTCTGAATACAAGATACAGCCTCTCCAAACTTCTTTTGCTGTGCAAAATAAGGCAGGCTAAGTGAGTAGATTTTAAAGAACAAGGCTTTGGTGCAGACAGTAAACATTTCCTTCTGTATGAGAAATTTCATAGCCAGCACCCTTTCATTGCTAGCACCTACTGTGGTGGTAATATTGTCTCCTTAACTACATGTCTGTTCTGAGAACAACCAAACAATGGAGTAGGTGCAAGAGGTTGTGATTTAATGTGTGTCAGTAAGCTCCCAGGCCCTACCCTTGCTTAATCAAAAGTCTCTGCTTAACTGGACAATGGCCATCTTTGGTGATATCATTATTGTAGCCTTTGTAATTAATTACATACAAGCTTTAAAACAGAAAGAAGAAAAGAACAAAGAAAGGAAGAGAAGAACAAACAAAACAATTCTGGATTAACTCATTGATCCTGAGAGAGGAGGGGAGTCAAATACTTTTATCTTAAAGCTAAAACCCAGACATTGAGAATAGCTGAAGAATTCACTATGGAGAAAACTGGCAACACTGGCATTTAGAGAGGTTGATAGAAAGAATGGTAAACTTTATTTTCCTTTAAAAGAATTGAGTTTTAACTATTCAGTGATTCATTATATTTTAATGGTATCATTTAAACAAGAATTCTTTTTGCCATTCATAGAATGATAAGACATAAACAAATCTCTAAGTACCTGGAAACATTCACATAGAAATCTCCCTTTCTCACTTCCCACTCTATATGAAGTCTCTATTTTCTAGGGCTTGGAATCTGGGACTATATCAATATATACTTCTTTTCAACGTGGATCATTTAGAGTCTATTATTGGATGAGAAGCTAATTTCTATGGTAAGGAGTTGCTTGATTTCAGACTCTCACTGCAACTCTGGTACAGGTAAGCAATAATGACTTATGTTTCATGGACTCTGTGGGCTGTCAGTGAGCACAAGAATGAAGATTTTACTTTAGAGAATAAGTACCTTTTGACATTAACTATATCTTGATGGAGAGCACAGCGTGTGAGTTATGAGTTTTGGCCTGCAAACTGTGAAAGATGACTCAGGAATTACAGCCTCCATAACTAACTCAGGAAACACCTCTAGCAGCACTGAGCTCACTTCTATTTTTGGCTCCTTCTCAGATGTCCAGAATGGCACCAGCCAGCCTCCAACCCTGTATCTGATTACTCCCAGTTTTATGCTTTGACATCTCTTATCATCTTTGTGGGAATGTGTGGGACTATTTAGATGAGCTCAGAGATGAGAAAGGAAAAAGGGTAGATTGAGATAAACTAGATAAAAGGGGTAGTTTGAGATAATACAGTGTCTAGAAAGGTACAAATCGAATGTAACAGAAGGAAGCCATGGAGAAAGGGGATCAGTGAGATGAAAGAATTTGGTGAAAGAAAGAATTTGAAAACATTTCTAAGAAGCTTTATTCATAATGCACTGTAAGAACCAAGATGTGAACTGGAAATGTAGCTCAGTGGTACTGTATTCTGGTTCTTAGGACTAGAGCAGCCTCTCCTCTCTGTAAATGTGATGAGAAAAGTAAAGGTCTATGTTTTGTTGACTTATTTGAGCCCTGATTTCTGGTTCAGAGCATGGATTTCCTTGATATGGCCATAGTGCTTTTACAGGCTGTATTCCCTAGGATAACATGGAGTTTGGAGGGCAGGAACTTTCTTAGGAAGTTCTCTTAGAAGCAGCATCTACAGAATAGTGAAAATGAAGCAGAAATAGGAAAAGGGTGAAACTGGGCTGTGATATAACTTAATGAAGGTCACAGTTGATCCAGAGAGAAGACTGGGATTGGTATTGACACAGCAAGCGAGTTTGACGAGAATGGTATTCACAAGAGCCCAGGAGAGCAGGAACAAACAAAGCTTTATTGAGCCAGCTGACAGACAGTCTCTAACCAGGAGCCAGAGAATATGTCTGCCCCAATCTGGGTCTCACCTTCAATGTAAGTACAGTTTAGGTTTCCATAGTAACCATCACCTCATTTTTCATAATCTTACAGGAATGCACAAAGTTTATCTTCTCAGGAACTGTTGGACAGCCAGATTCCAAATGACCATTACAGTTTAACTTTTAGTCTACTTCCCAATTTGTCCTCTTTATTCTATTCCCATTTTATGACTTTGCTCTCCTTTAAATGGGTTGATAACTAAACAAGGAGAAGGGGTGAAGAGTGGGGTCAACTAAAGTGGCTTCTTTTAATATGGAGTTAAAAACAGAAAATGGAATCTCTTTTGCCCTATCAGTATGGGCCTTGGGCATTGTCATGAGTTGGGGCAAAGGTCCCAATCATTTATGATCCTACAACTTGCCTTTATTTGCTATACCCTAAAAATATCATGACCTTGGGCAAGGGTGACCTTCAAACTAGGGCAGTTGTGGTGAACGTATGGCTTGTAAATGTATTAAGATATTAATGCATGAGTTGTTTTTTTCTAACCTAAAACCTCGGTATTTAGGTTTGATTGAAGTGTTGGCACTTTGCAGTAAATAAGTGGGTTTTGGGTTGCAGTTTAAGTGTTTGTCTTTGAAAGTTTCACCATTACTGGCCTAGGGACTTTACAAGTGTTGGTAGCTAAAGGTTGCCAGCCAAAGAAGGTAGGATAAAACCTTCTTTCTCAATGACCAGCTTGGCAGTACGCTTCAGTCTACTGTTTATACCACTTGTATCTACTTTATTGTATTATATAAGTACTAGGAATCATTCTTCTAGGACTCTAGTGAGTTTCTTTTCCTTATAAGAATAAAAACTAGTACCTCTGATGACACAGAAAATTTCACCATCTTCATGACACTCCCCATTCTCTCTTCCACTGTCCATTCTAGATTTCTCCCACCCCCTTCTGGTCCTGGTGGCTTTCCTGGTGGTATGTTTCTGTCCATGCTGAGGTTGCCATACCCTCTTCAAGCCTTAGCTGCACTTGGTCACTTACTAACAAACTTGGGTGAAGTAAATCACATAGGAGGCAAACATCCTTCTTGCTGCCTTCCGTTATATGTAAAACTCCCTGCTTTCTACCACAGATATTAATACTGCCAGGGTGGTAATTCTTTTTATTATTGTAAGCTGATCGCTTGGTATAAAAAGTGTGTAATGCTTAGGTGACAACCAAAGTTTTAGTATAGTTAAAATCTTTCTGTATTCCCTGATAGAAACACCTCCCTTCCTTTAGGTGAATAGAACTTCAAGACATACAGCTCTCAGAATTGCAGGAATGTAAAGCAGAAATCACCCACGTGAGTCTTCACTTTTGCTTTCATATCTGTTACTACATCCATGTATTCAACCAACTGCCACATAGCATATCACTAATTCAGAGTATATAGTGCATCTTGGGGGATGGAGCCTCATTTCAAGAATCTTGCCTTCAAATTGGCATTCCAGCTATGCCTTCCAAAGGCAATTTCCATTGCTCCATAATGCCATCAGTTTGGGGGTATGTGATATGATTAGTGACTGCATGGTCAGTTACCACATACCTATTTCTACACCTCCTTTCTTTAAAGTGGATCCCTTTTTCTGATGCTGTATTATGTAGGACCAAGAAATCAAATGCTATAAGTGCTGGCTAAATTATTGTGAGCAACAAAGCAATTCCATACCCATATCATACCTTTATTTCTGTCAAAATGAATTACTGTTTCTTTCAGGCCCAAAGTTCCAATGTATTCAGCTAGCCAGCAAGGGATTGTTTTGTCTTCTGTAGAGACAGTATCATTCTGGGGAGGCCTTGTTAGCCTCTTTTTCCAGTAGAGAGTACATTTGATAGAACCAGCAGCTAGATAGGTCTTGGTAAGCAAAGACAATGCTACTGAATGCATGCATAGTTTCTGTCCCTGATACTATAGATGCTTCATTCATGTGTTCACTGTCCCAGCCTGGTGAAGGTTGTTTACAGAAACAGGTTTTTGTCAACTGGCAATATGAATAGATATTTTCCAGCTAGTTTTTCTTGTCCTTTCTGTCATAGATACTCTTTGGTAGGTTTTAACTCTTTTATTTCTGTGGTGCTGGCCATTACACCTGCAGCCTCTTGCATGCTAGGCAAGCACTCTACAACTGTGCTATATTCCTAGGCCCAAGTGCTAACATTTGATACAAAGATCTCAGTCCTTAATTTTTACTTCCATAGATCCATTCAGTCTCTCCATCCCAGACCTTCTTTTTCTATTTTTATTCTTCTTACCCTTTGTCCTCCAGGTTAATCTATTTGCCACTACTTGTGAGTCTATGCAAATTCTAACCCCAGGATACTTGCTTCCTTTTCCACACAAAGAGCATGACTGGCACGCACTATCTTAAGCTCTTCCCATTCAGAAGATTTCTCCTTGAACTTGTTAAGGGTCTCCTCTTAAGTCAGGCTTAATGTAACTCCCATCTATTTCCAGTTTGCACCCAAATACCAAGTCAAATAGTCTATATTTGAATTTTTCTCCTCTTGTGTTAGATGGCGGTAAGGGATCCTGATACATGATAATAGCTATGAGTTGAAGATCAAATTCCATAGCACTAAAACCAGATGACCTCAGGATCTAAAATATCTGCTCATATAGCTTTCTTGTGTCTTCTGGTTCTTTTGAGTTGTTGTCTTTGATATACTATTCCCACCTCATGATGTATTTGTCCTGGAGCCACCTGACCTCATGACTTTGTGACCTAATATGATCCAGCTCATAATGAGCAGTACAGGCCTCATGGCTTTATGGTGTTCACCTTAGGGCATCATATCCCTGCCAGGATCCAGTAGCATACCAGGGCCTGTTTTCCAAAATTGGACAAATGTCTGCTGTGGATGTTACAGCCTAACTCCAGACCCTAGGAATCTGCATTGTGATTCTCCCATGGGGCTTGCAATAAACACCACACATGTTTTCACTACTGCTATTCTAATGCTATTCCATATGGTAGATTATATTACTATCATATAGTAATTTATAGGGTCACTTACAGTAGTCCAAATTGCTATACATTCTTTTTTCTACTTTGATCTTTTTAAATCTGGCAGCCTGTCATGCAACCTGCCATATGATTTGGTGCTATACTTTTGGCAATGGAATATACTGTCTCCAGAACATGAAAACACCTACTAGGTGGGGTGCTTTTTTTCATGACAGGAGGGACAAGTTGCAAAAATATACAGTTTCTTTGGAAGAGATCAAAATGTCCAAGACTATGGGATCCTCCCAAGTTTCACTGATATAGTAGGCTCTAGATCTATGCGGGGTTTATATCCCACCACTGGTGTGCATGTATTTTACCAAACCGACAGTGTACTTGCCACTTCATATGGTCAATATTAGACCAATGAGTTTTTCTGTGATATGTCTTAGTCAAAGCCTCTTAGACTATAAGATGACAGAGCAGAAGAGTTAACACAGAATTTGGACAACATTGCAAATGTATAATCTTTATTTCTAGTGAATGTGAGCTCTTTCTGATCTTCTTTTCTGGTATGGTTAGAAAATAATGTGTTTGACAGAGTAATGTTATATACTATGTACCTGAGATCAAATATGTTCTAGCAAGAATGTCATATTTACGTTACTAATGCTTACTGAGTTTATGGTATCCATGGTTATCCTCCAGGATCCAGCTACTTTTAGGACAAGTGATCAATTAAAAGGAGACATGATGGGAATCAGTACTTTTCTATCCATTAGGTCTCTAATGGAAGCCATTAAATTCCTTCCCTTTTCCATGGAAAGTAATTGCTCATTGGGAAATAGTCTAGAAACAGCACCTGTGGAAGGCAAGACAAGGAAGCAGGATTGGGCAGAAATAAAAGTTGGGCTGCACTTTGGTGTGGTGGCACATTCCTATAATCCCAGTACTCTGAGGGGGCTGAGGCATGAAGATGGTAAGTCTGAACCCAACCTGGGCAACTTAGTGTCTTGTCAAGACCTTGTCCGGAAAAAAATAAAGGGCTAAGGATGTGGCACTGTAGCTCAGTGCAAAGGCCCTGGGTTCAATCCCTAATACTGAATTTTAAAAAGTTGGTCTTTATAATTTGGGTTTGGGAGGTAGATCTTCCAGAGATAGAAGAAGAAGATAGCAGGGGAAGGAAAGGATATAAAAAAAAGGAATTAAAATATGTACATGTGCTAATTTCATACAAGGAATATGAACATTATATACTGTAAACATATAATAATAATAGAAAACGTCAGGCCAGGCTACGATCTCAGTGAATATCACCATTGCCCCATAGAGAGCTTTAGGTGGGGACTGGCTCAGTTGTCCTGAGTTGAGGTAAGGAGAGTCAGCCTTTTAGTGTTTTGTGACCCTCATTCAATGTAAGATGTTCAGAGAAGGAGCATAACCTTGGACAAGGTAGTTCTCTTTAACCAAGTTACTTCTACAATAAAGGCTGATAGCTATGGGCTGTTTGTAGAAATCATATCCAGAAGGTGGTAGCACCAGCCCTTCATTCTTGAAAATGAATCTGGACAGAGTTTCATGGAATCTACTCTCAATTAAATATGGGTTCCCTATATAAAGTGATATGACCCTCAATGGTGGAACATATATCAGTAGGATCTTGTAATACATTTGAAGCCAACAATAAGAAAAAGAAGGAGGAAGATAAAAAGAAATGGCTCTGTCACATTCTAAGTACTGAAGAGTACAGTAATCATTTGCATACTGAACAGACACAGAAATCAAAGGAGGATCATATTTGTGGACTGATAAATGAGTCTGGAATAAACTATTTCCCTAAATGCAGCTCAGGCTAGCATAAACTAGTTTCCCTGGGCTGGCTTCTCTGTTTCACTGGGTAGCACATGGCATTTGACATCACAGAACTCACTACAGTTGGTGTCCAGTCCAGTACATGCTTGAGAGCTCTAGGTGTACTGTGGATTGAGTTCATCTATAAGCAGTAATGAGACTCTTCTTATTAAACATTTAATCTTAGACAATATTTCATGAAATTAAAGGTGTGAGTGTGATGTGCATTGCTAGACTTAATGTATCACATTATTCAAAATATGAAAAGCTGAATTTAACAAAAACTTTCAAAAATGATATTGATTTGAGAGGCCTTTTCTGACTTCATCATTTATTCTCTACCTCTTTACCCTTTTTGTATTTATCATTATCTGATATATAATATACAGAATTTTGTGGGATGACTGTATCTCCTATCTGTTTGGAATATGTTTCATGAGAGAAAGTAATTTATCTACTTGGTTTATTGAAATACTACTGACTTCTAGGTACATGGCATATGGTAGGTGCTCAATACATGTTGACCAAAAGCATGGACCAATAAATTTGTGAGTCATGTTCTCCTTGGTTAATATGCTTCTCTGCTTTTGCACAGAATATTATTGTTAAAGTTAAGGACATTAATTAAGAAGTAAGATTGTTTTGTGTGAATTCAGGACTAAAATTACTTTTCCTTTATAAGCGTCTCTGAGGTTTTGGTTAGGAGAGTTTACTGTGGTTAGTACTGAATTAAGAACTTTAAAAATTCAATAACCAGAAACATCACATTTTAATTTTTCTGACTTTGTAGTTCCTGACAGCTACTAATAATGTTATTGTAGCATTGACGATGATGGTAGTGCTTGTGATAGTGGGGAAATCCACAGTGTTTTATTGCTAGTCACTGTGCTAAGAGTTTTGTATTTATAATTTAGGCAGAGCTCAGTACAATTCTGTGCAGTACAATTTACCATTGAGCTGTTAAGAAAACTGAGAAGTACATGTCCAAAGCTATGTCCCTGGCTGGTGGCAGAAGCAGCATTTGCACGGAGGCAAGACTTAAACTAAAATCTGTGATCTTTACTATGATATTCTGAGGCAGTGGCAAGCAGAGAAGGGAGAAGAAGGAGATATAATTTGAAGGAAACAAAATCCCTCTTTCAAAATTGAAAGTGCTACTCTTTCAAAATTGCAGGTGGAGAAAGCGCTGGAAGGTTTGAGGGCAGTGCAGAAAGGTCATGTGCAAACGGGCAGAAGGAAACAATAACGGTGACGATGATTATGTCAAACATAACCTGAACGTTCATGGGAGCAGAGAATGAGATTCAGTCTTTTGGGGAAGACAAGATAAGACATAAAGGAGGTGCTGTTTCAGTTGAGTCTGAGAAGTGGAGAGAGGACATACCAAAAAGAAGTGACATTGCCAATGTATTGACAGAAGTAAGGTATCTAAGCAAGGCAATAAACATCTAAGTAATGCAATAAAACAGCATAGTGATTAATCTAACCTCACTCTGCAAGTAGAAGACTTCAGTATATTCTATATATGGCATATATAGTACATACAGATGTTCCTGGACTTAAAATGGCTCTACATCTCAGAAAATTCATTATAAGTTGAAAATTTCAACATTCCAAATTACTCTCAAATCACCTAACCCACTCAACATCATGGCTTATCCTACCCTACCTTAAACACACTCAGAAGAGATATTACCTGACAGATGGGCAATATCTTCTAAAATAGAGCTTATCATTATAAAGTATTGAATATCTCATGAAATATTGAATATTGTACTGAAAGTGGAAAACATAATAGCTTATTGGTACTCACTATTAACATACACAGCTGAAAAGACACTGGGCCTGAAGAGTATTTGCAGCATCAAACTAAAACTAACTGGTACCTGATGGGAATACCGCACTGACAGTGTCATCAATTTCTTTCTCTTCTGATGAGCTTTGAGAATAGCTGATTGATGGCACTGAGTGGTGACACTTGATAGATTAGCAGGGCTAATACCAAGTTTAGATTGGTTTGTTCTTTTCCTCTACAGCAAGCAAAATCATCCTGTATCTACCTGTGAACTCTGGAAATTTGTTCTAATTGATATCCATTTCTTTTTTTTATTTTAAAGATAATAAAAGAGCAATACAAATGATACAGAATTTCAAAACAAGATGATAGGAAATTAACAGTGGTTATCATATTGCATATTGTTATCTTCAAAATAGTTGCTTAGATTACCAGATATAGGCATGTAAGACTAAGCAAATATATAAACAGTAACTGTTATTTTCTTTCCCTTTCATGATATCTATTGGAGCTTTTGGATCTTGTTTAGTCTTTCAGTTTTTACACTAGGGAGACAATATAATGTTTACACGTGCAAGTCTGATTTATTTCACACGAGTATGGTCTCTAGTTGTATCTATTTACCTATTAAAATCCTTAAATTTATTTTTATTTATAGCTGAGTAATACTTTATTGTATAAAAATACCACAACTTTTTTATCTATTCCTCAGTTGATGGACATTTGAGTTTCCAAGATTTACCTATTACAGATTGTCCTGCTATGAACATGGGTGCACATATACCACTGTGGTATGATGTTTTTAATTCTTCTGGGAAAATACTCAGAAGGGGAATAATTGGGTTGAATGGGACCTCTAATCCTAGTTTTTTAAAATGATTTTCCATATTGATTTCCACAGTGGTTGTACCAGTTTACACTCCCACCAACAGTGGAGAAGTGTTCCCTGTTTCCCCACAGCCCTTCCAGTATTTGTTATTTGTTGATTTTTTGATGATAGCCACTCTTTCTGGGGTGAGATAGAATCTTTGTGTTATAATTTGCATTTTTCAGATGACCAACGATGAACATTTTCTCATATATTTATTTGCCATTTGTATTTCTTCATCTGAGAAGTGTGTATTCATCTCAGATGCTCATTTTTGGATTGAATCTTTGAATGTTGGGGGTCTGACTTTTTTTAACTCTTCATATGTTCTAGATAGAAGTTCTTTGTCTGATGGACAGTTGGCTAAAATTTTCCCCTCTTCATGGATTTTCTTTTCACTCTGTTGGTGATTTCTTTTGGTGTGCAAAAACCTTTCAATAAGATGAGATCCCAGTTGTTGATTCTTTGAAGTGTGTCTTGTGCCATTTGGGTTTTGTTCATGAAGTCTCTGTCTCCCCTATGTCTTCAAGATTTCTATTTACTTTCTCTTCCCATAGATTGTTTCTATTTTTTTAATATTTAGATCTTTTATCCATTTGACTTTAGTTTAGTGCATAGTGAGAAACATGGGTCTATTTTCAGTCTTAGGCATGTGGAAAGCTAGTTTTTCCAGCACCATTTATTAAAGAGGCTGTTTTTCTTCCAGTGATCATGTTTGGCCCTTTTTCAAAGATAAGGTGGCTGTGTGTGTTTGTAATTGTGTCTGCATCTTCTCATCTGTTCCACTGATCCTCATGTCTGTTTCTTTTTGCCAGTACCATGCTGATTTTATCACAATAGATTTGTAATATAATTTCAAGTTTGTGATGCCTTCTGCCTTGCCTTTGTTGCCCAAGATTGTCTTTGCTATTCTAGGTCTCTTCTGGTTCCAGATGAATTTTAGGAATGTTTTCTCTAGATCTGTGAGGTATGCTAATGGTATTTTGATTGGGATTGAATTTATTTTGGTAATGTTCATTGTTCCTATCCATGAGCAATGAATATCTTTCCATTTTCTGAAGTCCTCTTTGATCTCTTTTTTCAGAGTACTATAATTTTCAATTTATTGATCTTTTACTTCCTTGGTTAGATTAATTTTTAAGTATTTCATATTTTATTTTTTTTTGGATGCTGTCATGCAGGGTGTGGTTTCCCTATTTCTCTCTCAATAAGTTTGTTGTTTGTGTGCAGGAATGCTATTGATTTTTGAGTGTTGACTTTGTACCTTGCTATGCTACTGAATTTGGTTATTAAATCTAGAAGTCTTTTGTTGGAGTTTTTGGGATATTCTATGTAGAGTATCATGTCACCTGCCAATAATGATAATTTAACTTCTTCCTTTCCTATCCTTATTCCTTTTTATTTCTTTCTTTTGTCTAATTGCTCTGGCTAATGTTTCCAGAACTATATTCAGTAGGAATGGTGATAGTGGACATCCATGTCTTGTTCCTGATTTTAAAGGGAAAGCTTTCAGTTTTTGTCCATTTAGTATGATGCTGGTTATTGGTTTGTCATAGATGGCTTTTATCAGATTGAGGTAAAGACCATCTATTTCAATTTTCTGTAGGGTTTTTCTCATGAATGAGTGTTGGACTTTATCAAAAGCTTTTTTTGTATCTCTTGAGAAGATCATGTGATTTCTGTCTTTGGCTTTGTTGATATGGTGCATTACATTTACTGATTTGTGTATGTTGAACCATTCCTGCATCCCTGGGATGAATACTACATGGTCATGGCATATAATCTTCTTGATAACTTGTTGCATTCTGTTTCCTAGTATTTTATTGACAATTTTCGCATCTGTGTTTGTTGGGAGATTGGCCTATAATTCTCTGTTTTGGTAGGGTCTTTCTCTGGTTTTGGTATCAGGGTAATACTTGCCTCCATGTAGGAGTTAAGTAGAATTGCTTTCCTTTCAATTTCATTAAAGAGATTTCATTAAATCTTCTCTCAGTTTCTTGTATAAGTGAGCTGTGAATCCATCAGGACCTGAGTTTTTCTTTGTTGGTAAGTTTTTAATTAGACTTTAAGTTTCAAGGACTGATCTTGTGTTATTCAGAATTTTTATATCTTTTTGATTCAGCTTTGGGAATTCCTAGTATCTAGGAGTCTGTCTATTTCTGTATTTTCCATCCTATGTGAGTAAAGATTTTCAAAGTAAGTATTGGTGATCTTCTGAATTTCCACAGGATCTGTACTGATTTCACACTTTTAATTCCTTATTGCATGAATTTGAGCTTTTTTTTTTGCCTTTTTTTGGTAATTTTGGATAGGAGTTTATCAAATTTATTCTTTCTAAGAAGCAACTCTTTGATTCATTGATTCTTTGTACTGTTTTCTTCATCACAATTGGGTTAAATTCTATTCTGGTCTTTATAATATCCTCCCTTCTTTGGGCTTGACTTGCTTTTCTTTTTCTAGAACCTTGAGGTGCAACATTAGATTTTTTATTTGTGCTTGTTATGTTTTCCTGATGTGAGAATTCAATGCTATAAATTTCCCCCTGAAGATTGCTTTCATTGTGTCCCATAGGTTCCAGTTAGATGTATTTGCATTTCCATTTGGCTGTAGACACTGTTAAGTTTCTTCTTTGATTTCATTCATGACCCATTGGTTGTTCAGGAGGGTGTTGTTTAATTTCCATATTTTTATGGAGTTTTGGAGTTTTCTTTTGTTAATAATTTCCCATTTCATAGCACTATGGTCAGATAATATGTATATGATAATATCAATTCCTTTGCAATTACTTAAGCATGTTCTGTGGGCTAGTCTATGGTCTATTTTAGAGAACGTCCTATGTGTAGCTAAGAAAAATGTACAGTCTGATGTTTTGGGGAGGAATACTCCATAAAGTTCTACTAAGTCCGTTGTTCACAAGTTAGCTTCTGTTATTTGTTTGTTGATTTTTGACTAGTTGATCTATCTCTTTGTGACAATGGCGTGTTAGGGTCCCCCATTACAATTGTATTATTGTTTACTTGATTTTTTATGTCTATTAATATTTGTTTTATATAATTGGGTGTTCTCATATTTGGCACATACATATTTATGATTGTTATCTCTTCCTCTTGACTTTTTCCCCTAAGAAGTATATAGTGACCTTTTTTTTTTTTTTATCTCTTTTTATCATTCTTTTTTTTTGTTTTGTTTTGTTTTTCTCTGGTACCGGGAACCGAACTCATGACCTTGTGCTTGCCAGGCAGGCGCTTTGCCACTGAGCTAAATCCCCAGCCCCTATCATTCTTGTTTGAAGTTCACATTGTCTGCAAACAGAATAGCTACCCCTGATTTTTTCTGGGTTCCTATTTATGGAATATTTTTTTCCATCATTTGACTTTCAGTCTATGAATTTCCTTTTGAGTTCAATGTGTTTCTCATATAAAACACATTGTTGGAGTTTTTTCTTGATCTACTCTGCCAGTCTGTTTCTTTTGACTGGTGAATTGAGGCCATTTACCTTTATGGTTATAACTGATATGTATTGGCTTATCTTTGTCATGTTATTTTCCCACTGTTGGTTCACCACTTTTCCCTTCAGTTTAATTGTTTGCCCTACTTGGTGGTTTCTTTTGTTGTTCTTGAAATTATGGTCATTTTTATTTTTTCCAGTATACCTTTTGGTACCCTTTGTAATGTTGGCTTGGGGGTGATGAATTTTTTCATTTGTTCTTTGTTGTGTAAATATCTTATTTCTCCATTAATTTTGAAAGACAGTTTTGCAGGGTTCATATATCTAGATTGGAAGTTGTTTTCTTTCAGGACTTGAGATATTTCACTCCAAGCTCTTCTTGACTTGAGGGTTTGTGTTGAGAAGTCTGTGATTCTGATGGGATTTCCTTTGTAGACAATCTTTTTCTTTTCTCTAACAGCTTTTCTTTTGTGTGTGGGGGTACCGGGGATCGAACTCAGGACCTTGTGCTTGGCAGACAGGCACTTGTACTGCTGAGCTATATCCCCGGCCCTCTAACAGCTTTTAATTGTCTGTTCTTGTGCTGAATTTCTGGGACCTTGATTAGTGTATGTCTTGGTGTAGATTTGTTTTGGTTATGGCTAATTAGAGTTCTATATGCCTCACTTACTATATGTCAGATTCTTTCCTCATTTTTCAGAAATCTTCTGCTATTACTTCTGCAAATAGTCTTTTTCTGTCATTTTTATTGACTCCTGCTTTTTCATTGAAACCTATCAATCTGACATTGGAAAGAATGTATCCATGATACCTCTGTGAATAAGTCAGACAAATCAACTTTGTCCACTCCAAAAGAGAATCAGCTTGAGACTGCAATTGATTGTAGCCTTCAAAGTATGTTTGAGACAATCTCAAATTTCCATACATTCAGGGTTAAAGTCAAGGTAGAATATCTTGAGATTTCTACAAAGGCACTAAAAAATCCTGCTTCCATTTCCAGCATTTATCATTGTGAAGCAGGACTTTCTGCTGTGACAGCAACTAAAACATAATTACAGAGTAAACTGGATATAAGCAACACACATCTGGTGTCACTGTCTTCCAGCATTCCTGGATGGACCATTTACTTTCAGGAGAACAATATCAAGGATCCCACTGATTCCCCATTGTGGTGAGTTGTATAATCATTTCAATATGTGTTACAATGTAATAATAATAGAAATAAAGTACACAATAAATGTAATACCTTTGAATCATCCTGAAATCACTCCACTCCCTGCTAAAGTCAAAGGAAAAATTGTCTTTCATGAAAACAGTCTCTGGTTGCAAAAAGACTGGGGACTGCTGTAATACACACCAGCAGGCAACACAGTGCTGCACAGAGTATTGGTTCCCTTCCTCCTCAAGGAATTGACTGGAAACCATGGCTCACTGCTGCCTCCAGAGTTGTGAGGCAGTATTGCACCGCATGTCACTAGCCCAGGATAAGATGAGGCTTATGAGTTTGAACTGTTTTGTATGGGATTTTTATCTCTTATGCATCATTGTGAAGTTGAAACATCCTTAAGAAAAATTTTATAATTTGGGGTCTGTCTATAGTGTATATGTATGTTACTTTATAATGTAATATATACTACTTTTTAGTATGTTGCAGTAAATTGGAAACATTAATAATATCTTCTGAGCCTGAAAAGACACACATTACTTTCAAGAGATTTACCATATGAAAAACCATAGTATAATAGTATGTTGTTCCACCAAAGTCCCACATTCCTCATTTTTATATAACATTTACCTTCATTCATCAGTGATTTATATCCCCCCACCCCACCCCATACATGTATACATCCATGCCTTGGTATCTGAAGGTACCTGAAGGGATTTGGTTTTAGGGCTTCTACATTTTCAGAGGCCAAAATCTGTGGATGTTCAAGTCTCTTACACTAAGTGGCAAAATATTTTCATATAAGCTAAGCATATCCTTCCATATACTCTAAATCATTTCTAGACTGCATATGATATCTAATAAAATGAAATACTATAATAATAATTATTATGTTATATTGTTTAGGAAATAATGACAAAAATTCTATACATGTTCAATATAGGTGCAATTTTGGAAATAGTTCTGATCCATGGTTGATGGAATCCACAGATACAGAAAACACATAGAGAGAGGGCTAGCTGCAGGTATAGTGTAGCAAAGTCACTAATCATTTGAGGGAATGTTTTAGATGTAATAATTCTTTTCTATGTAATTTTTTAACATACATTCTCTAGGAACAAGAATATCCTTTTGCCTAACTGTAAATATTGAATTCATAACACTCTGCATTGATACAAAATTATAATCTAACATGCAACCCATATTCAAATTTTACCCACTGTTCCAGTAACATTTTTATAATAAATTTCTCTAGTCTAGGACCCGAGAAAATATCATGCATTTCATTTAATTCATACAGCTTTGAGCTTCTTTAAGTTAGCAAATTTCCACAGTCAGTTTTACTTTCTATCATCAATATTTGAAAGTATGCTGACCAATTATTTTGTAGAATGCATTCGGTTTGGATTTGCCTGTTTTCTTACATAGATTCAGGTTGTGCATTTTGACAGGAACTCTGTATATGTAAGGTTCTTCTATGCATCATATCAAAAGTGTTAATTTGTATGAATATTTGTGACATTAATTTGATTGCTTGATTAAGGTGTTATTTGTTGGGATTCTTCACTGTAAATGGAACATTTTCCCTTTTAAACAAAATAAATGGTGGGAGATGCTGTACTGTGAAAGTGTAAGTGTTCCAAAATATTTTTATACAATGATTTCAGCACCCATTGATGATTCTTGTCTGACTCAATTATTATTGTATAATTTTAAAGATTATATTTTTATTTTACTCTTGTGGGCATTTCTTCAATTTCTCAGTGGGCATTTCTTTCATCATTTTTTGAGCAATTTCTTACTTTCTGGTATGTACAACATTTTACATTCATCCTGAACTTTCTTTGCGAACCTTTGGAATCAGCCATTTCTCTATCTTTTAATAAAAGAACCAAGGTTCTTTTATTAGATAATGGTATGTGTTCAATTTATTTTCATTATTGTTTCTATATTTCCTTATTGCTAGTGTTATGGCAATAGTAACTTTGATACCATCCCAGAGTTACAGTATTCTTATCAAATTAAATGAATAAGGAATATAGGTCTCAAAAACCCAAGGTTACATAATCTAGGTTATCAAACAATTATAAGGTTTTATTATTTATCTCAAGATGACCTTGAATGATTATGTTAGTCTTTGATAGTTATAATTAAAGTTATAATATGATTTTTATAATCATGATTTCATCTTGGTTTTAGTTCTGTTTCAGGGGTGGCTACTCATAAAATATATTTTAAAGGTTAAATTGGTTAGTGTTAAACAATATGTGTCCCACAACAGCAACATTAAAATGTATGCATGTGCAGTGTCACTCCAGTAACAATGAGCCCATGCAGAATCCATGTATTTGTTTCAAGATAATATTGTGTAATAAAAGGATAGGTACAATACTGTGATTTGAAAACAGTATATTTCTATGTTTTGTCTATAAATAAGGTATTTGGATGTTCAAAGGACTCAGAAAGTCTATTTCAAATCAATAAGCCTGTTCTAAATTGTTTAAAGATGTAATTAAGTTCATAATTTTAAAATATTTAAGAAAAATTAATTTAAAATTTTTATTGGTATTGATTTAATAAATTGGACATTTGAGGAATATAACAAGGAGTGAGCTCCTTGTGTACAAAAGCCCCTTGATTTTAAAAATTTGAGGCCTAGATGAATGGGTCTTGTGGGAGAATCCAGGTGGAGCCTCAGAGTGTGCACTACCATTGCTTTTTTGGTCTTCCTTTGTGAAGTCAAATAAAGTGTGAGAATCTACAGATGCATAGACTATGAACCCTGAGAGCAACCTAAAATATTACACAGTTTATTATTCTGTCTTCACACTGTATCCTCACCAAACCATGATAAAGACCGAGGGACAATGCTCATGTACTTTGAAGTCTATGTGTTACAGAATCCAGTACAAGATAATGCCTCGAAAAACCCTAGAATAGCAAAGAACTGTAAATAGACATTGGTTGTGTAATTTCTTTTGCCAAGTTACCAATAAAGCAAATTTGCCAATCTGTAATTGGTAAATGAAATCTTATTGCACAGAAACCCGGAGTTACAGGTGGGAACAACACAGTCACTACCCAGGTCAGTGAAATGAAGTATCAGCTGGAGGTGGGGGATTGAATCAGTGTTGCGGCGAGGTTCCCTCCACCCTTTCTTTAACCTGTAGAATGAATTGAGAAAGTACTATTGCTTTAATTGGCTCCCATCTGACCTTATTAAAAGTTTAAGTGTGTTTTTACTCTAGCCTTTTATCCTTTTGACATTTCCTTCTTCGTGTTTTATAGGTCCTTTTGTCTTCCCGCATCAGAATTTTCCCTTTATATTGTATTCCCTTTCCTTCTGGGGGGAGAAATGGTCTGTCTCCTGGCCATTTATTAAAGGGACCAACAGCAAAATATTCTTGAGGATGGAAATTGCCTTTACTAGCTGAGTTGCTGAAAGAATTATATGAGGCAATTATTTTTCACTTCTCTGAGACCTGAGTCATGTATTTTAACAATAATTGCTTGCAAGTGTGTTTGCCTTTATGCTGTAATCTGTCTGAGAGCAAGGATATTTCTTTTTATCATTGCTTTCCCAATGCCTGGTACCATTCCTGACACATAGTAAGCTCTCAATAAATGTTATTGAATGAATTAGTAGTTGGTAATGTGTTGCAGTTATTTATCCAAGTATCTGTTTCTTTTGCTAGACTGAATATAAAGGTGAGATCAAATTTTATTAATATTGGCACTACTGCCATTCCTGCACAACCTGTTCATGCAGTAGGTACTTATACATCACAGTGAACTGAAGAATGAAAAATAGAATGAGACAGAATGGGGGAGATCTCTGCTTCATTATTTAAGTGTTGTAAAGATATTCCATCCAAAATTACTTTTCTTCCATGCCCATCATTGACTTAAGCATTTCCACTGTGTTTGCGTATTGTCTGCAAACAGGGCAGCCAATGGATGAAGGAGGTCCATCACTTTGGATGGAGGAGGTCCATAATTTGGTATGAACCAAAGGTCACTTTTAGAAACACAATAACTTTTCCTCAGGTTGAGCACATTGGGTGCCTGAGGAAAAATGGGAATGATCAAGGTGGACAAAGGACACTTGTCTTTTGCCCTGAGGTACTACAGAAAGAGTAGGCTTTCTAGTCTAGAAAGTCTAGTCTAGAGTGTAAGTACTAAACACAGAGAGCAAAATCACATGCAACAGCATATCTGTTGGACTAAAGAGGAAAGGAAGTAGAAAAGGCAGATATTTATTAATGTTGGTCCGAGAGGCTTTGGACACCACATTGCAGTGATATAAGCACACCTATGTTTATAGCAGCACAATGTCGCATGGATACTCACATATGAGAAGTTCAAAATATAAATATAGAGCAAAATAAAAGATAATAGGAAGGAGGGAGACAGACCTTTTTCAAATGGGAAAAGGACCAAGAGATGGAAGGAGGGGGAAGTTAGGGATGAGAAGGGAATAAGAAAAGACCTGAGATGTATTTTGTACATGTGCCCACTTCCCACAGGGACACAACTTTTATGTAATGTGTGCTAATAAAAAATTGAAAAAAGTTTCATTTATTTATCAGGGAAATAAATCAAAATATTTTTGGTTGCCTTCTGTGCTTGTAAGTAGAGACTGTACACACAGGAATAAGCAGGGAATGTTTTCACTATGCTAAAGAGTTTAACAGCTTGTAGAGGAGAACAATATAAACAACTTCATCTTAAAAACTGGATATTTACAGCTGGAGAAATGCTGTGAAGGAAAACACCTGGTGCTGAGATGTGAATGATATAACCTAGTCAGGTAAGTCAAGGGCAACTTTCTTGAGGGGCCTCAGAAGATAACATTTGAGGAACAAAAATGCATCAGCAGTGCAGATAGAGAAGAATTCTTTTACAGAAGTGGAAACTTGTGGACAGACCCTTGGGTGGGAGGAATGTGAATGTCTCTGGAAGAAAAAAAAACGGTTGTTGTTGGAGCTCTATGAGAAAGAAGATTGGCATAAATTAAATTGGAGAGAAAAGCAAAGACATAGGACAAGCTATGTTATACCTGAAGGTCAAGGAGTATGGGTTTTATTTTAATAGGAAGACACTGAATAATTTAATTCAATTTATGAAGGAGGTATTACCCAATTTATGTTTTCTTTAAATGGCTGCAGAAAATAGCACAGTAGCCCAGACTCTCATTTCCCCTGGAGAGAACCAGGTAAACAAGAACATAACAATTAAAGTACTCCAGAAATCAGTACAGGATCTGCAGCAACCTAATGGATGTCCAAATATGCAAAAGCTATAGTCGGCATGAAAGAAATATTGTAGAGTTTTCTTTACCTTTGCTCCCCTCTCTCCCTGTTATGGTTGGGGTGGAAGCCAGTCAGTTCTGGGTTATTCTTTCAGGATGCTACTTCCCTTAGTTAAAGAAGTCATTAAAGGCGAATAAATCTGTAAGATTTTTTTTGTCCTTGGGAATGGTTTTGAATTATTGAGAAAAAATACATCCGAAGACCTTAATGACAAGGTTCTAGTGACCCAATATAATGTTGTAGGTGATGAGCTTTCATTAGAAATAATATTTGTCCCAGAATATTCTGTCATTTCATCCTTTCTATGGGCCTCAGAAACACACATTATTTCCTCATTATTCAAATGAGGCAATTATAGCACAGAGGTTGGGAGTCACCCAAGGTCACAACAGGTACATGGCAGAACTGGGAGTTAGAGCCAGGGCTTTCTTCCTTAAGAGCTTGTGTTCTTTTTATCCTTGCCAGTGCAGATAAGTCTTTGAAAACTTTAAAAGTCTGACTTTGAAAAAGAAAAGAAATCTATCTGATTTTCTTTCTCTATTTGATTTTTATAAGAGGGGTTTCCCTTTTCTTTATTTTCTGTTATCACTTCATGGTTCTTGGTGAATAGCCATCCACATATTTTTTTGGCTCCAGCTGTGCGACTCTTTGTTAAGGCTTAATAAAACTTCTTTTTTTCAAATCGATATTGGCTATTTCTACCCCACATTATCAGCTGTATTTGGCTCATATTCTCCCTGTCATACACATGCATTTTGTTGTTTATGTATTTATTTCCATGGTCATTTTTTATCTTTTCTGCCCATCCTAAGCTCCCATGTTGACTAAATTCAATATAGTTTATGGGATTCAAAATGTCTACTCTGCCTTCTTATTATGTGCTTATTTGTGTCAAATAAGAAAACAAACATAATATTTTCCAAAGTATGATGAAAGAAATCTAGAAAGGGATCTAAAAATTTACATGATATTTCAGTCTGATGGTCAAGGTTACTTTCACTTCTGTCAGGATTACTAGTGATACTGGTGAACAGAAGTAGATAGATTTTCTCCCTATGTATCCCCATATCATCTTCCTTCTTTCCTTCCTTCCTTCCTTCCTTTGCTTTTCAAACAGCTACTTTATTTGAGGGGGTGGCTTCAGTGTCTTTTCCTGTTTTAAACATAAACTTTATTGGTATATTTTAGACATACATAGTGGTAGCATTCATAATTGGGAATTTGTACCTGTATATGATATATATTGCTTCTTCTTCCTATTATCCTTTCCTCCCTTCAACCCCTCTTTTCCTCCTTATTTACAAAGGCTTTATGTCTCTTTTTTTCCTATTTTCTTTTTTTCCTTATCCATTCCTTCCTTTACCCTTCCCTCCATGTCTAGCTTCTCTTTACATTTGAACATTTTCTTCCTCTTTTTCAGTATCTATTATACATTTTGTTTCTTATTTGCACTTTCAGTTTCCCAGTCCAGAGAATCCAGGCTATCACATAGTTTGAACACGTGTGTCCCATGTATTTCACTTAAAAGTATGGTCTTAGGGTACATCCACTTGCCTATAAATGTCCCAAGTTTATTCTTATTTACAAGAGAGTAGTACTCCATTGTATAAAAAAATGCACATCTTTTTTATCTATTCATAGGTTGATGGGCATTTGTGCTGTTCCCAAGGTTTAGCTATTACAAACCATGCAACTATAAACATGGGTGTGCATATATCAGTGTAGTATGATGCTTTTGATTCTTTCAGGAAGATACCAAAAAAAGGAATAGCTGGGGCAAATGGACTCTCTAATGTTAGCTTTTTGAGGAATCTCTGCTGACTTCCATAGTGGTTGCACCAGTCTCCACTCCCACCAACACTGAGTTGCTTTTTCCTCACAGCTCCACCAGTAATTGTTAATGGTTAATTGCTTGATGATAGCCATTCTTTCTGGGGTGAAATGGAATTTCATTTTAATTTGCATCTCTCAAATGATCAGTGATATTGAACTTTTTATATATTTATTTGCCATTTTTACTTCATCTATTCTATGTCTGTTCATAGCAGATGCTCATTTTTTGACTAGGTCTTTAAATTTTGGGGGAATCTGACTTTTTTAGTTCTTTATATATTCTAGATATTACTTTCTTGTCTAAGGAACAGCTGGCAAAATTTTTTCCTCACACTGCGCATTGTCTCTTCACTCTGTTGGTAGTTTCTTTTGCTATGCAAAGTTTTTTAATGAGATGAAATCCCAGTTGTTGATTCTTTGTGATAGTTCCTGTGGGATTGGGATTTTGTTCATAAAGTATTCCTGTCCTATCTTCCAGCAGATTTAGTGTTTCTACTTTAATATTTCGATCCTTGATCCATTTCAATTTTAGTTCAGTGTATGGTAAGAGATATGGGTCTAGGCTTTGGCATGTGGAAAGCCAGATTTTCCAGCACCATTTATTAAAGAGGTTATCTTTCTTCCAGTGAAGAAGAAAGTAAAAAACTTTTACAGTGAAAACTACAGTACTCTGAAAAAGGAAATCAAAGAGGATTATCAGAAAATGGAAAGATATCCCTTGTTCTTTGGTAGGAAGAACCAGTATAGTGAAAATGGCCATATTGCCAAAATTGTTATACAGATTTAATGCAATCCTGATCAAAATGCCTATAGTATACTTCACAGAATTAGAGAAAGCAATCCTAAACTTTGTTTGGAACCAGAAGAGACCTAGAATAAGAAGTGCAATTCTGGGCAACAAAGGCGAAGAACAGAATATCACAATCCCTGATGTGAAATTATACTACATATAATCCCAGTCCTCAGGATGCTAGGGCTGGAGAATCGCTGCAAGTCTGAGGACAGCCTGGGCTACAAAGTGAGCTCAAGTCCAGCCTGAACTGCATAGTGAGATTCTATCTCAAGACAAAAAAAAGGAAATTATATTACAAATGTATACCAATAAAAACAGCATGGTACTGGAAAAAATAAACTAAAAATAACAACAACAAACAGATCTGAAGAACAATGGAACAGACTAGAAGATGCAGAAATAACTTCAAACACACTCAGCCACCTTATCATTAACAAAGGGGCCAACCACTTGTGTTTTTCTTATGATTGGATTCGGGGTATCCATTTTTTGGGAGGATGACCTTATGTTATGAACTTTTTGAACTTGATCTTAATCACCTGGCTGAGGTCAGTGTTGGTTGGGTTTTGCTAATGATAAAGGTACCCCACACCTACTTGTTGTGCTGTACTCCTTAGAAATGAATAATTCTATAAAGCAAATATTTAAGGAGTTGGAGGTTATGTCCCTCTTGCTTGAAAGCAGAATATCTCTACAAATTATTTAGAATTCTTCTGCATAGATTTGTCTGATCTTCAGCACTGGTCAAATTTCTGTGCCACTCTTAGAACCAGCTAATTGTTCAAGAACATTAACTTCTTTTATTGTAGAATGATTTTAGAAATCAAGATTTTGGGGGCTGGGGATTTAGCTCAGCGGCAAAAGCGCCTGCCTGGCAAGCGCAAGGTCGTGAGTTTGGTTCCCGGTACTGGAGAAAAACAAAAAAAACAAAAACAAAAACAAACAAAAAAAACCAATGTAGAAATCAAGATTTTGGGGCCAGGGATAGTTGTTGCTATTGAGATGTCTTTGCTTCTTGGCCTTCTCAGCTGAGAAGGAATTCTGTGTTTAATAATTTTTCATATAAATATAACTATCAGTATTTCTGTAGGTAATCTTATGCATTTCAATTAAATTAAAATAGATGTTTGCAATTATGTCTTCAGTTCTAATTTATCACCAAATGGGTTATTCTAATTGTTTCCTTTTGTTTGCCAATAACCTGCTGTCTTAGTCACTTTTCTCATTCCTGGAGCACAATACTCAACATCCACAAATTAAAAGAGGAGAAGTTTAATTTGGCTGATGGTACCAGGGGATTTAGTTATGGTTAGCAGGGTTCAAGGAAGAAACATCATGGCAGAAGAGCATGGTGGAGCAAAGAGGCTTGGTTTGTGGCAGTGAGAAAGCAAAGAAAGGGAACAGTACCAGAGAGAAAAGGTCCAGGGAACATATATAGCACTAAAGTCACACCTCCATGACCCACCGAGACACACTCAGAAGTATGCATTATTAATCCCCCAGGGAGCTCCCAAGCCAAACAGGATGACAAAATGAAGTTTAACCACCACACCGTCTAAGCCAATAGTAAGAAATTTAGCTGGCTCTGTTCTGTTTGCCATTTACTTAGCTGTTCTGTTCTATTATATATGTATACTGGCTGCAGAATTCTTAAGCTGCACTCCTATGACAAACAGTTTTATAAACTAGAATACTGAGCTAATGCATACTCTTATGAACTCCATTCATTTCCAAAGTTACTTAGAAGAGCATCTACTCCTCCCCCTTGTGGTAAAGTTGTTTCAGACATTTATAATATAGCTAGATTCTTCTGTCATAATATATGATTACATCCCCTAAACTCCTAAATGAATTTTTAAAATGTGTATATATTGTCTGCTCTATCCTGTAAAGTTCTATGGGTTTCAAAAAATACACAGCGGCCTGCATCCATTTTTACAGAATCATGTATAATAGTGTCACTGCCCTAAAAATGCACTATTCCTCACCTACTTAACACTGTTCCCCCCAAAATTGCTAGCAGTGATGGATATGTTTACTGCCTTAAGTGTTTTGGTTTTCCAAAGTGTCAGTTATATATATATATATATATATATATGTATATATATATATAATTTTATTTTTTACACATTGTCTTCTTTCACGTAGCAATGACTTAAGTTTTATCCATGTATGTGTTGTTTGATAACCCATATTTTTAACACTGAATAGTATTCTGTTGTATGTATTTATCACAATTTATTTATCCACTCACTTACTGAAAGACATCATACTTGCACCTAGTTTGGGGCAATTATAAATATAGTATCTATAAGTATTTTCATGCTGTCTTTTAAATTTGCATTTTTATTGGTACCTGTTTGTAGTACATAATGTTTACATCCCTTGTGGAGAATTGGTACATCTACCGAACACATCTCAAGTTTTTTCATTCTCTTCCCTGCTCCACCTCTCACTTGCAGATTTTGCCTGAACACAAGTTTTCAAATCAATTGAGCAAATATCTAGTGGTACACTGGCTTGTTTTCAGGGTAAGAGTATTTTCGGTGTTGTGAAACTGTTTCAAAGTATCTTTCAGAGTATCTGTACCATTTTGCACTCCCATCAGCAGGAAATGAGTGTTCTGTTAGCATGCATGCTTGCCAGAAAGTGGGACTGTCAATTTGAGGGGAATTTTAATCACTCTAAAAGGTGGGCCATGGTAGCTTGTTGCTTTAATTTGCATTTCTCTGTGACATATGATGTTAAACATATTCATATTATTTTCCACTTGTATTTTTTTTGGTGAGATACATATTCATATCTTTTGCCCATTTAAAAAATTGGGTTGTGTGGTTTTTATTATTGAGTTTTATGAGTCCTTATGTATTGTAATATAAGTCCTTAAGCAGATATATGTTACAAATACTATTCCCTCCCAGTATATGGCTTCTCTTTTCATCTTAACAGTGTCTTTCATAGGAGTTACAATTTTCAGTAAATTAAACTTATATTTTCTTTCATAGAGCATGTACAATCATGAGTGTGTATACATATGTAAAATTCATTATCAAACACAAGGTCATGTGCATTTTTTTCTTCTTCTAGAAGATTTTAAATTTTGCATTTTTTATTTAGGTCTAACAAACAGTTTGAGTTCATTTTTATAAAAATTGTAAGTTTCTGCATCAAGATTTATTTTTTCATGTATGTATCGAATCCCAGTTTTTCTAGCATCAGGTTTTGAAATGAATTTTAATTTCTCCTTTATTGCTTTGTGTTTTTGACAGAAGTCAATTGACTATATTTGTGTGAATATATTTATATGATCTCTCTTTTTTTCTGTTGGTCTATATATGTCTTCTTTTGCAATACTATGCGCCTTTGTTACTGTTAGTTTCATAGTAAGTCTTGAAGTTGGTTCGTATGAATCCTCCAATTTGTTATTCTTCAGCGTGATGTTAGTATTCTAAGTCTTCTGCCTTTCTATATAAACTTCAGAATTATTTTGCAATATTTACAAAATAGATTGCTGGTCTCTGGATTGGGATTGCTCTGACTCTATAGACAAAGTTAGAGAAAAGTGACTTCTTGACAACAGTGTCTTCCAATCCATGAACATGAAATACCTCTTCATTTATTTACATTTTCTCCATTAGTGTTTTACAGCTTTTCATCAGCATGTGTTACATTCACACCTAAATATTTCTTTTTTTTCTTTTTAGAACCTCTGTCAAATAGTATTATTTTAAAATTTCAGAATCCAATTGTTCACTAATGGTATATAGCAAAGCCGTTTACTTTTAAATAAATGACCTTGTATCCTGGAATCTATATTTCAAAATATGTTTATATTTCTCTTGAGATGTGTTCTGTGACTCATGGATTAGTCAAAGTATGCTCTTTAATTTTTGGATATCTAGAGATTTTCCAGCTGTCTTTGTGTTCTTGATTTCTGGCTTAATTCCAGTATGTCTGAAAACATACTTTACATGATTTTTATTCTTTACATTTGTTAATATGTGATTTATGTCCTATAATATAGTTTATCTTAGTGAGTGTTCCAAGGTTTAGAAGAATATGTATTCTGCTATTGTTGTATGGGATATAATATAAATACCTCTTAGATTAAGTGGATTGGTGATTGATAATTCAGGTCATCCATATTCTTAATGGTTTACTTCCTGCTAAACTTACAATTACTGAGGTAAGGGTGTTGAAGTCTAACTATAACAGTGCATTTGCTTATTCATCTTTTAGTTCTACCAGTTTTTGGATTTTATATTCAGGTCATATATTTTAATGTCCTGTTTTCAGTGCACACATATTCATGATTGTTATGTCATATTGTTACGGAGATCTGACTTCTTCATAATTACAGTATCCCTTTTTGTTACTGATTATTTTCTTTGATTTGAAATTTGCATAGTCTGACGTCAATACACATACTCAGCTCTCTGTCGGTTTATGTTAGCATAGTACATTCTTCATCGTTGCTTTATTTTTAACTCACCTCAGTATATCACAAGTGGGTATCCTGTAGACAATATAATGTCTTGATTTTTATTTTCTCTGATGATGTCTGTATTTTAATTGGTGCATTTAGAACTGTTACATTTAAGATAATTATTGATATATTTGAAGTATGCCATCACATTTATAACTGTTTTCTATTTGTTGCATTTATTGTTTCTTCTTTCCTCTTTTTCTGCATTCTTTTCTTAGTTGAAACATTTTATACGGTTGCATTTTAACTCTTTGCTTAGCATGTAAATTATACTTTCAAAAAAATAGTAGTTGCTCTCGTTTTAAACTAATCCAAGTCTGCTTTCATATAACACTCTGCTCTTTTACATGCACCATAGCTGACTTATAGCAAAGTATTGTCTGTTTTGCCCTCCTATCCCTTATCATCTTGCTGTAATTCATTTTATCATAATCATTTATCATAATTACCAATCATTACTAAATCGACTAATTTGAACAGTCATGTATTAGTTCAGTCAAGAATAAGAAAAAGTATTTTATTTTAACTCTATGACTTCCCTTGTTTTATTATGGTTGATCTATTTTTGATCTATATCGTTTTCTTTCTTCCTGAACTTCTTCCACAATTATTGCAGGTAATGTCTGCTGGTGGTGAGTAAACTCAGTTTTTGATCTTTCTTTCTTTCTCAATTTTGAGGTAAAATTTTGCCAGGTATATACTTCTAGGTTGGTGCATTTTTCTTCTTTCAACACTTGAAATATTTCATTTCATTCATTCTTCTCTTATTTGCACGGTTTTGTGGTGAGAAGTCCACTATCTTATTTTTGTTCCTCTGCAGGTAAGGTGTTTTTTTGCCCTCTAGCTTTTTTCAAGGTTTTCATTTTAGATTCTGGTTTTGTTTAGTGTGAATATGGTATGTCGAGGTGTTTGATTTTTCTTTGAAGTATGAGGTTTTTTTCTTAGAATTAAATCACTGTTCAAATTCTCCAACTGCCCATTCCTGCTTCTTTCATTCTTTTCTACAGGTGTTGATTCTAGGAATACTCTCTAATAATCATGTTATTTGCTGATTTGCTTTTCAGAATATAACTTCCAGAGAACCCAGTCTACAACAGATCCTGATACACAGCACAAGATCTTGAATTTTAAGATTGATGCTATTAGATGATGATCCCTTTTGCAGGTGTTGCGAGGGTTGAATTCATTTCAGCATGTGTGGTAGAGAGAATAAATGATTGTGACTATGAGCCATACTGTAGTAGATTGTGAACATGGTCCCTGTTCTTTGCTGCTCCTCACATTCATATCCTTCAACATATTGCTTGTCAATATTCTCTTTTTCTCACATTATGCCCGGCTGTATGACTTGCTTTGTCTCAGGATGAGGCAGAAGTAACAGTGTGCCAATAAGAGCATAAGCTTTAGAATGTCTTACATATTTCCTTTCATGCCATTTTGTTTCTGTACTTCAGCCTGCTTGGAACTGAGATATATGTGGAGTAAAGCCAATTCATCAAAATCATTTAAGTTGAGATTAGCATAAATCAGCTGGAAGCCAGGGGTGTAGATATGTGAGCTGGCTCAGCAGATGTACCAAACCAATTGTATGTTATTACAGTTGCATTTTTGGCTATTTGTCATGCAGCATTATTATGGCAATAGGAAACTGGAACAAGGGAAGTTAAAAACCACAATGTGTGTAGATGCATATTGGATTATAAAGCTATAAGGTTGTGCAACTGAGCATTATGAAGATTACAACATTGGTGGAGTTTGAGGAGAGAAGGATATTCATTTCTAGAACAGGACACATGAAGATCTGCTCAAGTATCCTCCAAAGCTTTATTTCTTGACCTAATTGATGATAGTGAGTGTGGTATTATAAAAAAATCATGGAGCTACAATTTTTTTCTTTTTTAAATTGTGAATTGACAAATTATTGCACATAAAGTGCAAAGTGATATTATAATTTATGAATACAGTGTGGAATAATTAAATCAGGTTAATTAAGATATGTATCACTTCAAATATGTATCATTTTAATAATGAGAACATTTGAAATTTTTAGTTTAGCAATTTTGAAATGTACAACATACTATTAATTACTATAGTCACCATGCTAGGCAATATATTTATAAACAAAGCCAAACAAAACAAAACCCTTATTTCATCTGTCTCACTGAGACTTTGAACCCTTTGGCCATGAGTGTCACCTCCCTCTAGCCTTTGGTAACTTATTCCACCCTTTTTTTTTTTTCTATGAATTTGATTGTTTTAGATTCTACATATTGAGAACATGTAGTATGTATCTTTCTTTGCCTGGATTATTTCACTTAGTATAATATTTTCCAGTGTCATCCATGTTGCTGAAAATAACAAAGTTTCTTTTTTAAGGTTTAATAGTACTCTGTGGCTTATATGTATGCCACATTTCCCCCCAGTCATCTGTTGATTCTGTAACTTTGGTTGATTCTATAACTTGACTATTTTGAATTGTGCTGCAATTAACATGGATTGCAGATCTTATCAACACACTGACTTTGAATATTTTAGGTAAATATTCAGAAATGAGAATGCTGGATCATATGGTAACTCTATTTTTAGTGTTCTAAGGAACCTTTTAGAGTTTTCCATATTATCTGTACTGATTTACATTCCTAACCACAATGTAAACATTCTCTATAGTATTTCCATACCTTAACATTTATCTTTTGTCTTTTTAGTAATAGCCATTCTACCAGGTCTGAGATGAGATAACATGTCATTTTGATACCAATTTTGCTAATGATTAGTGATGTTGAGAATTTTTTATATATTTGTTGGTCATTTATATGTCTTTTTTGAGAGGTGTCTATTCAAATTTTTTGCACATTTTCACTGGATTATTTAGTTTTTTTTTTTTCTATTGAGCTGTTTGCTTTTTCTAATATATTTTGGATATTAACCCCTTAATAAATGTATGGATTGGAAATGTTTTCTTCAAACTCACATTGTCTCTACTTTACAGAAAGTTTTTCTTTACATGTAACACCATTTACCTATTTTTGCTTTTGATGCTTGTGTATTTGGGGTCAACCTAAAATATCATTACTAAGATTAATTCAGGTACTTTACCCCTATGCTTTCTTTTAGAAGTTTCATGGTTTCAGGTTTTAGGTTTGAGTATTTAATCCATTTTGTACTTAATTTGTATGTATGGTATGAGATAAATAAGTGTCCAATTTTAGTCTTCTGCAAAAGTGCATTGAGTTTATTCAATATCAGCACCATTTAT
Organism: Chinchilla lanigera; assembly: GCF_000276665.1. Taxonomy (NCBI): domain Eukaryota; kingdom Metazoa; phylum Chordata; class Mammalia; order Rodentia; family Chinchillidae; genus Chinchilla; species Chinchilla lanigera. The sequence goes on from NW_004955463.1 coordinate 7,967,253, forward strand.
TGAACAGATTGTCCTCTGACTGTTGTATATTTTTGGGCATGGTACAGGCATAAAAATAGAAACATTGATCAGTGAAACAGAACAGAGAACCCAGAAATAAACTCGTGAGTTTATTTTTATGCCTGTGCCATGCTATTTGAGTTACTCTTTGCAATATAGCTGGAAATCAAGTAGTACAGTGTAATAATTCCAGTTTTTTCTTTTTGTTATGATTGCTTTGACTATTCAGGTGTCTTTGTGGTTCTGTATGAATTTTAGTATTGCTTTTTCCATTTTCAAGAAAAATGACAAGGACTTTTGACAAGGATTGAACTGAATTTATAGATCACTTTGAGAATATGGACATCTTTTTATTTTCTTTTAAAATTTTTATTTTTTGTTAGCACATTTTGCAGTACATAATGATTAAATCATAACATAGTATATCTTTCCTTTGTGTATACATGTATCTCTCTTTCTGTTTCTCTCATTCATGTTTTATAGTTTTTAGGTCTTTTACTTCCTTGGTTAAATTTATTCTGAATTATTTAATCTTTTTTATAGTGATTGGAATTGGGGTCGTTCTTTAAACTTTTTTTGGAAAGTTCATTAAAAGGTATCAATTTTAAAAATGATTTTTCTCAAGGTATTATATTTAACAATTTTAAAAAGGCTAAAATAGTTTTAAAAATTATGTAATTCAAAGCCTTTTGAGTGAAATTGCCTAGAGAAGTTAAAAGGAACACATAAGTATTTAGCTGAACGACTAATCTAGTCTCGATTTAGATTCACATGATGAGAGAAAAATAATAAATGAAAAAATAATATTCAAAAGAATAATTATATTCTCAAGGAGAAGAGCAAAAATATAGCAAATTAATGGAGAATTTTACACCAAGATGCTAAAGTGTTCTGTTAGGGAAGCATACGAAATCTCTTCCCTGAGGAAAAAAAAATCATATTTCTGAAATTGGTGGAAGGTATCACTCTCAAGAAATAAGGGTTTGGGTGGAGGATACAGCTCAGCGCGACAGTGCCTGCATGGCAAGTGCAAAGTCCTGAGTTTCATTCTGGTACCAAAACAAAAACAAAACAGAACAATGAAAGCAATAAGGGTTTATTTTAGGAGATACCTTTTATGAATCACAACTCTGTAAGTTTCTGTTTAAACAATTCCTTTGCTCACCAAAGAAGGTAGGTGTATACGGCCCATTTAAGAAGGCTATCTACTGACACATATGGACTGATAAATTTTCCATTGTGTGTGTGCAGGCCTTCAAGACACAGATTTCACCAATGACCCATTCTTTTAGCCTCAGATGGTGGATTCAGAAACTCCCATTTTCACTTTATATGTACTTAGCTCATGTTATAAAAATCCTTATAACAAGTGGTAAGTTCTTCCAGAACTCATGGAACTTATTTGTCAAGGGCACATTGTATACTATATGGGTGGTTTATCAGTGGTGTTTTAAACTCTGTTTATTGAATCCCTTAAATATAGCTCTTTGACAAATATCAGAATCTACTGTCTACAATTACAAAATCATTTATTTCTGTTCTTTAAATTTCTTTCTTGGTGGAATCACATATTTCAAAAAAATTTCTCACCCTTCATTGTCTTGCTATGTTTTCTTTTTTTTTGGTACTGAGAATCAAACTCAGGGCCTTGTGTTTGCCAGGCAGGAGCTATGCTGCTGAGCTACATCTCCGGCCCTTGCTATGTATTTTCATACCTTGTTAAAATGCAGGACATATGATAATCAAGCAGTAGCATCCACTGAAGTTGTCTTCTTGAAGATTCTTTCATATACAAATTCAGAAAGTTCTGTTGGTCTTTTTACAAATTACCATTGATTGAGTTTAAAGACAGATGGACTGGACTCTTAGAGTCTGCCTACCTGTTCCAATTATGTTGTTTTTCTTTTCCTAGAGTGAGGTTGCACGTTGCTTAGGCTGATCTCAAACTCCTGGATTCATGAAGTCCTTTTGCCTCAATCTCCCAAATAGCTGGGGTTAGAGGTGTGTACTACCATCTCCAATTTCAGGTGCCTTTGTTTAAAATTAACAAAAGTGCTGGTACACAAAGTGGACTCATCCAAACTTTTTAGGGCTCCTGCTAGATCTGGAGAAACCTCCTTATGGTAAGCCAGTCCTCTTTTTAATTTACCAGTCTGGCTTTCATTTATTCTGAGACAAGATTAATTTATTCTCTGTATTTTTCATTAAAATAGAATCCTACTAAAAATACTGGTGAAGAATAAGGCAAGGAAGATGCCATCATATTTGTTTGAAAATCACATTTGCATAACAAGATAGGATTTTTTATTTAGATTTTCATGAATCTGAGGAGTAATTAAAATCTTTACAAAACAATGCTTACCTTTAGGTTTTTTTGCAACTTGCTTTAGAAAATGTTCACATTTTTATTTGATATTTGTAATGATTGCGCAGACTATGTATAAAAATTGCAGACATTTTAAAATCTGCCTTTTAGCCAGTTTGCATCAAGTATTTTAAAGTAAGTATATTTCATTAGAGATAATGTTGAGTAGGTATATTTACCTTACTATATCTATGGCGGTATGCATCCCAATCCTGTCATATATATTCTTTTCTAGTACTATAGAAAGAGATGATGGCTCTTAAGTAGGCAGTTTGCGGAAAGAAAAATATCTAAATGCTGCTTTTTAGGGATAAGCTGATAGTAATACCAAAGTATTAAAAATACCCCAAGAAACCTGTTCAAAATCAACATCTCTCTTCAATCTGTGGATAAGATAGAAGTTAGATGTGTATTCTCTGTAAAGCACATAAAAGAACAAGTCTTCAGTTTAAAGAATGTAATAGCCTGAGAACCCCTTGAGAATGTAGATTAATGGAGGTTACTTAGAGAATTGCAGGACATAGGAAATCCAGCTAGTGAATGTGTAACACTTGGATCCAAAAGCTAAAATGCTATCTCATGAGGCAAAAGCAAACAAAGAAAAATATCCAGAGATGTAATAAAATACTGATGATGTAAGTTTTTCCTGTTGTAGTTTTGGCTTTTCAGATTATATATATTTTATATATATATATATATATATATAATATGAAATATATAAATGTGTATGTGAAATATATAAATATATATGCCTTTCAGATTATATATTATATATATATTTTAGATTATATATATATATATACTTTATAAGAATAAAGTGTGTATTATGGAAAAACCTATATTAATTATCACTGTTTAATAGTTTCCATATTCCCTTATGAGCCTGCTACCTATAACTATCAAAATACCAAGCTGCCTGTTATCTGTGAAAAGTCATTCTTGACTGTAGTTATTTTCATTTTTAGCATTGAAATTGAACTTTTTGACCTTGAACTTGAAGATAAAATACTGTCAAAACTATCACTGCAATTTTATTAGGTAAACTTCAGTTCACACTCTCTTGGAGGGTTAGGGATATTCATGTAGCCGACATTTAGACGGCAAATAATCCAAGGGTCAGAAAAGATGATAAGGTGCCCCATCATCCTGCATTAAGTGGAAGGACTTCAGTAAGGAAGCCAAGTTTGAGCAATCGAGGCCTCTCTGACAGTCTCACAAAACTCACTTCTTTTAACCCTACCTGGATATTGGCCTAGGGGTACTAAAGGTAAAATTTACCTTTGTAATATTTGTTGTTTGTTTTGGTGAAAGTGTGGCTTCCCTAATTCCCTATAGCAGATATCCAACATCATGTAGTAGCTGATGCTTTGTTCCTGAATATCCTGGAAGTCATGGGGCTGCTTGCTTCAGTTTAGATTTAGGAATTTAGTTCAGATTTTGGAATTTCATGGATCAGCCAAAGACTGCAGAACTTGGAAGTTCATATACCATTTTTATTGTGCCAAGTAGGGTCCTTGAAAGGCAATAATCATATATAATCACCATCGTTTCAAAAAAGATAAACTTAACCCTAAAAATTGAAAGACATATTTCCAGAATGTATAATTCCCCAAATATTCTGTTCTGTTCTGTTCTGTGACAGTTTCACTCCCTGTGCCTTTTATGCTTTGCAAAACAGCAGTGTCAGTTTTGTCATGGGCTGGTGTTGGCCTGAGGACCGGTGTCTGGGGATAATGTCTCTAATGTGACTAGTGAGTGCTACAACCAAGACGTTCTAATAGAGCAAATGTGAGGAGAGTCATGTATATAATTTCTTTAAAATAACCTAGAAGCAGCCAAAGGTGCCTCTTTAATTGACCAACATCAGAACAGTTGAAGGAATAAATGAGGAGAAGTTGGTCAAAAAAATATATGTGGTATTTTACGAAGGCAGTGATGGGGAGTCAATATTAATCTTAAAGAAGACATAAAAAGGGTAGAGAATTGATTATTCAGTTAACCAATTATTCAATTATTTCATTAGAAATAACAAATCTCAATTAAAAGAAAAGGGATTCATTTTCCTAAGTGGTTGAATTTATGATAAGCCCTAGAGGTTTTCAAGTGCAGGTTACTTTGAGGTTTATGTTTGGAAGCACAATGTATCATTATATTTATCTCTGTGAGCTGTGTGGATCACAGGAACCCTACTTTATGCTGTGTTTTAGCTTCTTGAAGCGCAATGTTGTCAGTTGCAGGAACACTAATATAAAAAGCAGAATTTGTGTGCATTGTTGGTGCACATAGATCATCATTGAGGGCCATGAGAAATGTGCAGGTGTCCTTTCATTGCACCAGGAAAGCAAATGTTTTCCTGCTATGTTACAGGTTGGTGTGCCTATACCTTTATAACTTGCTCCTTTCAGAATAATTTCCCCAGAGTCAAATCCCAGCCAAGTGGAGCCTTTACATATCGAGGCAGGCATAAACGCTAGCTTGAGGCTTTTTCTGAAGTTGTAAAAGGTTGATGGGTTCTTTATTGGTTGGCTCAAGTATGAAATTATGGAGGTTTTCCTATCAGGACAGCTGCGCTTAAATTTTCTGTCCAAAATACCTCCTAATTATTCAAAATCAGAGGGTAACTGGAAAAGCAGTGTCATAAGAGTCTGGCTTTCTAAACAAGAATACAATTGTTTTAAAACATGCAAAGCATATTGTTAATTGCTGGCTGCTTTTTCTTTTATAGTAGCATAGTCTTTCATGCCCTGCTTGACTGTTTGTATTTGGTATCTTCATCAGTTTCAGTTGTAAGATGCTCTTCTACTCTGGTAACAGCAAATTCTTCTATTTATTGTTTCAAAGATGACACGGGAATCTCGCAGTATAGATGTATAGATGTAGTTACAGTATAGATATAGTTACATCAAATGATTTATTTAGCTACAAAACTAAATGGATTTTCATGGCTAGAATTTACATAGCTGAAACAGCATATTTTATGTCTAAGATAAACATTATCATATTTTTTTCTGATTATTGCTCTGTAATTCTTACGGAAAAACAAAAGCAAAATAAGTCAAAACAAAGTCTTTTTTCCTTTTTACAAAAATCTGTCAAATTCCCTAAAAACTGTAAATGGTTTTTATTAGTAATTTTTAAAAAAATCTCAGATATAATTATATTAAGTAATTGGTTTCCAGAGGAGTTTGAATAATTAAAAAGCACCTACTGATTTTCTCTAGTAGAGTAAAAGAGTATATTAATAATTTATGAATAGTAAAAACTAAAAATGAAAAGGCTTAGAGGGACAATTTTAAGTAACCAATTTATGAATTTTCAAATTTTAATCTGATCATTTGGTTTTTACCAAAACATGATACCTATTAGTTACTGATGGATGATGTTAGCAAGAAATCAGTTCTACTATTGGTTCATAAGGAACTTAATGATAAATGTGATAAATGTCGCCCTTCACCCCTAGACCTGTATGTTCAGTATGTATATGGGAGACAGGAACTCCAGTTGACTGTGGATTACCTATGAAATTGGGGTAACTGCCTGCAGGGATAAATTAAATTCAGAGATTATCTCAAGACTTTTAGCTTTAATCTTCCCACTTTCCCTTCCTGCCAAATTATACCAGAGACACTGAGATGTAGCAAATTGCCCTGAGTATGGTTCTATCCTTTCCTGGTTTGGTTGATTATCTTAACAGAAGTCAAGGGAAAATAGAACGGTTAGTGTGCAGGATGAGGAAAACAGCAACGACCTTGGAACCTTGTCATTAAGTAAGCGTGGCTGAACATACCATGTTATTTTCCTTGTGAAACATGTTTTCAACCCCAAGTAGTTATAACCTCCTGTCTGGCACGAAGACCTAGTAATTGCTCAGAACCAGACTGAGATAAAAAGGTCCAGCGGCAGCATAAGCCAGCTTGCACGGTATAAGCAGCATCTGTGGATGGTGGTTTTTTACCCAAGCCTGGGAGCTGTCTTGTCTGTGGTCCCAAACTTTACTTGGACCCAAAGGTGTTGTCCACCCCAGTCTATGGTAGAGCTGAGGGTGGATGAGACTGTACCTTGGTTGACCTTGCTAACTGAAGAGAAAGAAAACCTAACAAACACCCGAGAATGAGCTTCACACATGACAATTTTGATGAGACAAGCCCTCATCTCCCTTTGGGGCTTTAACCAGGGCAAGACTATATTTGTTAGTTTCTATGTAATGATCCATTCTATGTAATGATACACTCTATGTGGGGCTAGGGATGGCTGAATGAAAAAAAATAAAATGTTTTTTAGAAATTAGGACATGAGTCCTGTTAATAAATCAATCTGTTCATTGTTTTTTAAAGTTAGGTCTATATGCTAAGTGGATATTATTTTCATTTCTGTTCAAGAACAAGTGTAGATTTAAACCAAGAATCCCTCAGTCTATTCTTCATAAATAATTTATAATTGACTCATTTTATAGTCTCCCTTTTCACCATAAAGAATCATTTTAATATCTTTAACTTTAGGGAAAAATACAGTCCAGGGGATCTAAGATTTAAATCTTCCATATCTAAACACCAGGAGGTGCTATAAGATAACATTAAAGAACACTTCTTTTCAGATTTACAGATTCTAGTTACATAAAATTTATTAGTAAAACTGCTCTGAGAGACACTAAATATTGAAATTCTAAGGTATGCAGTATAGCAGACAATCTTCTGGATTTGAACAACTGTTTAAAGGAGGATAATGGCGTTGTCAAAATTTCAGAGACAGTAAAGTTTTGTAGAAAGACATTTTCTACAAACCTATCACCAGGAACTATGTGTGGAAGGACAGTGGCTAAGGAATGTTGATAACGCTTTTGTTTTATGTCACAGTATAAAATGTTTTGAGAACACCAGGTGAGACTACAAAATCAAAAGCTGGAACTATTGTGTAACAGTAGCACAGGTTACTTCTGTCTGAGCTACTCTCCTAAATCTGGTACATGGTAAGACTCAGTTGATAGTCTTTTCAAGAATATATGTAGTAAAATAGAAATAAACTTGTATTTTTCTGGTGAACAAAAACCATTCTTTTGAGGGAGATGCATTCTAATAAGTAATTTAGAAGTAAAACTCTCAGCTTTAAAGTGCAATCTATAACATTAGTGTAAAATACACAATTTGAGAAATTTTAACATATGTATAGTCATGTGATCATCAGCAGTCATGATATAGAATATTTCTATATCATGATACAGAATATCTCTATCACCCTCCAGTCCCTTTCAGTTAATACAATAGTCTCAGACCCCAGGAACCACTGATCTTCTTTCTATGACTATAATTTTACCTTTTCTACAATTTTATATTAGTTATTTGTGGTCATTTTTTTTTTGCTTATCATGTTTTGAGATTTATTCATATGATATGTGTGGGTAGATTATTCTTTTTTATTTTGGAGGACTATTCCAATATTTAGATACACTAAAATGGGTTATACACTTCCAACTTGAACATTTGAGTTTTTCAGGGTTTCAGGTGAGACGGGTCAAGTTGCAATGAAGAAGGGAGGGTGAATCAATGTATGGACATATGATTTTCCTTCCATCCTAGGTGAACAGCTGGCAGTGGAATGGCTAGAACAAAGTGAGTATATTTCAAACTTTTGAATAAACTGTTTTAATCTTTTTTAAAAAGCAGTTCTACCATTTTACGTTAATACTCATAGGATATGAAAGTTCCAAATATTCTATACTTCACCAACACTTGGTATGGTAAGACTTTTTAGTTTTAGCCTTTCATAGTGGTTTTAATTTGCATTCCCCTAACAATGAATGACATTGAGTATCTTTTCACATTTTAATTTGGGATCCAAACATCTTTAGAGAACTTTTCATTTAAAGATCTTGCCAATTTTTATTTGGGTTGTATTTTCTTAATTTTTGATTTTTGGGTATATATAAAGATTCAAGTCCTTATTAGATATACAAGTATACTTTGCAAATATTTTTCTCCCATTCTGTGTCTTGTCTTCTAATTTGTTTTTTCAATGAGAAGTTTTTAGTTTTGATGATGTCTTCATTGCTGTTATTTTATGACTCATCCCTTTTGTATCATTGCTAAGAAACATTTGCTTGACATAAGGTCACAAATATTGTCTTTGAACTTTTCTTGTAACAGCTTTATAGTTTTATATTTTACTTTAGGCCTATGGTTCATTATTTGTGTTAATTTTGTATATGAGCTAAGATTATGTAAAAGTGCATTTATTTTACATATAAATGTTTAACTTTTCCAGCATCCTTTGTTTATTGTCTTTTTTTTTTTTTTTGTTTGTTTTTTTCCGGTACCGGGAATCGAACTCACGATCTCGCACTTGCTAGGCAGGCGCTGTGCCACTGAGCTAAATCCCCAGCCCCCTTCCAGCATCCTTTGTTTAAAAGATGATAGTTTCCCCACTTCTTCTTCTTCCCTACTGTTGTTGCACGTTTGTCAAAAATCCAACTATCCATTTGTAGTGGGTTCATTTCTGTACTCTGTATTAATCTAATGACCTACTTTTCCCATGCAAGTACTCACTGGCCCAGTCCTGCTAAGCTTCGAGATCATGTGTGATTTGACTGGTTTGTCTATAGACTAGTGATCTATTTTTCTATCTTAATACCACCAGTACCACCCTATCTTGAGTCCTGTAGTGATGAATAGCTACATAATTTATGATGTCCATTATAAAATGAAAATATGGACCTCTTTGCTTATGAATTATCAAGAATTTTGAGAACCAAAGAGAAAGATCTCTATAGTGAAAGGTACTGTACCAGGAAGAAGAAGATTAAAGAGGACCTTAGAAAATGCAAAGACATCATCTGTTCCTGGACAGGCAAAATCAATATTCTCAAAATGGTAATTTTTCATATGGGCAAAAGTGATATATAGATCTAATACCATTCCAATCAAAATACCAACAGCAGTCTTCACAGAACTCCAAAAATAATTCTAAAATTTATATGGAACAAGAAGAGACCCAGAAGAGTCAAAATAATCCTGAGTAAAAAGAACAAAACAACAGGCATTATAATATCAGATTTCAAGATATACTACAAAGCTACAATTATAAAAAACCCATAGTGGCACAAAATTAGACATGTAGACCAATGGAATAGAAGACGCAGCTAGGAATGGTGGTGCATGTCTATAATCCCAGCACTTGGGAGGCGGAGGCAGGAAGATCATCATGAGTTCAAAGCCAGCCTGAATTACATAGTGAGATCCTGTCTCAAAACAAACAAACAAACAACCTACAAAAAAGATACAGAAGCAGCTCCATGAACGTTTTGCTCTCTGCTCTTTGACAAAGAGGATGAAAATAAATGCTGGCAAAATGATACCTCTGTAATAAACAATGCTGAACCCTATAATAAAATCAAATTAAAATATATCAAAGGGCTAGATATGAAAACAGAAACACTGAATTTGTGGGAAGATAAAGCACTGGTTTTTGTTATTTAATTGTTTATTGGTGCATTTTAGATATACATAATGATCATATTCATCATCACAGAAATTTGTACCTGTACATGATATAATTTGATTCTTTTCTTCCCAGTCTCCTCCCCTCCCTTCAATCCCTCTTCCCCTTCTTATTTACAAAGCTTTGTTTCCATTTTATCCTTTTTTTCTTATCTTTTTTTTCTTCCCCCTTCCTTCCTTGCCTCCTACCCCTATCCTAGTTCCTCTTTCCTTTTGAGAAATTTCTTCCCATTTCATAACATTTATTGTACATTTTGGTTCTAATTTACTCTTTCAGTTTCTCACACCAGGGAGACAACATGATGTATACATATGTGAGTCCAATTTATTTCACTTAAGAGTATGGTCTCAAGTTGCATTCATTTGCCTATAAATGTCTCAAGGTTATCCTTCTTTACGGTTGAATAGTACTGCATTGAATAAAAAACCTACATCTTTTGTATACATTCCTCAGTTGATGGGCATTTGGATTGTGTTTTTTGTGGACATAATATAGTTGTCGTCTTTTTAGTCAAATTTGATAATCTCTGCCTGATTGATGAGTTTTAGACTACTTATATTTAATATGATTATGGATATAGGTACATTTTAATATTTTGTTACTCTGTTCTCTGATTCCTTTTGTACCTTTTCTACTTTCTTTTGGATTAATTTTACATTTCTTATTTTATCTTCTTGTTACATTATTAGCTATAAATTTTTATTTATTACTTTAGCAGTTTCTCTAAGGTATAGTTTGTATATCTCTAAGTAATCATGATATACCTTCAAGGAAAATTATAACATATAATGTGTAGCACAAGAACCTTATGACAATATTACTTTCATTTCTTCCTTTCCATTCTTTATGCTGTTGATGTCATGCATTGTATTATACCTTGGGTTTAATCTTAGTACCCCCCATAATCTCCTTTAATGTTTCTGTCTGCTCATTCTAACACCAGTGTAAGTTTGGCATTGAATGATTTTTCATTTTTTTTTCCAGGACCGGGAATCAAACTCATGACCTCATGCTTGCCAGGCAGGCGCTGTGCCCCTGAGCTAAATAACCAGTTCTTGGCATTGAATGATTTTTATCATGATTCATATTTTCCTCACTCTCTGTAGTCAGGATAGTCCTTGGATGATAGATTTTGTGGTTTTATGTTGTTTTTATATTCCTATCTTGAGACTGTGTGTGAATGTGTGTGTGTGTGTGTGTGTGTGTGTGTGTGTGTGTGTGTAGAATGTAGTTAGGTGAAGTGGAAATGGTTTGATCTTTCTTGCATCTTCTTTTGGAGACTTGTAATATGGAACTAACTAGCACAGCATTTAATCTAGGTTTATTTGTTTCTCATTGATGAGTCAGAACAGTTCTGTGAACTCTACTCAATGGCCCAGACTTTACTCAAATCTGGCTGGGAGTAATAAGAACTATTCCTAATACTTTCTGCCAGATTCCTTCTAATCCTCCTTCTCTGGATTCCCTTTCCTCACATGCAGGCACTAATCAGTACTCAGGGAAGACCTTCTTCAGACCTAGGATTTTTCTCTGTGTTCAGCATTTTCTTCTGCAGTACTCTTTCCTGCTAATTCCAGCCATTCTGCTATCCTTAGATAATCAGTCCAGTCCCTGGGAGTCTACCAGGTTTGCATGGGTTCTCTCCCTCTCTTCTGTGGCTTGGAAACTATCTTAATCACTTGCCTTATCTAGTTTGTATCTTTTGCTCTGAGATCATTGCCTTTTATTGCCTGATGTCCAGTGCTTTGAAAAACCATTGTTATGTACTGTGATCAAAATATTCAGTGAATGCTTAAGTTTTTAAAATTTATTATAGTAAAAGATAAAGTGCCATTTGTTCCTCTCAGAATACGCCCTTCATTTTGAAAAGACTTATTCCATCATCTTGCCACTTTCTAAAGCAGTGCTATTAGTCCTCTTCCATGAGCCTTTAAAGACATTACGAGGTGCGATGAAAAAGATGGTGAATGCTGCTGCTCTGCGCCATCTGACGGAAAGGCAGGCCTGTACACACGTGGTGTGTCCTCACCCACCTTACTCACTGCATCTGGCACCATAAGGCTTCTGGCCCTTCCCTAGAGTCAAAATAAATATGAAAGATCAACACTTCAAATCAGTTCAGGACATCAGTCCTAGAGGAAGCCACTAGAACACAACTAAAGACACAAGAAAGGACTTCTAGAACTGCTTCTGGAAGTAGCAAGAATGATGGGACAATGGTGTTTAAAGAGAGGGGGATTACTGATAATGTACCCCCTGCTACAATATATTTAAAATTTTAAAAAATCACTATAGTTTTCGTTATGTCTCATATATATATTTTGTCTTTTTTGTACTTCAAATTGGAGGACAAATCCAGTCTCTTAACTAATAACATTCCTTTAATTTTTTTATAATTACTTTAATCATCAGTAACTATTCTAAAGAACTCACAAATTTTATGGATAATTATCTAGTTTTTAGTGGTAAAGGAAGAAGCCTTTCTCTGACTTGCAGAATAGTAAGAACATTTTAATCACTTTTTTGTTGTTATTGTTTTTGGAGGGTCAAAAACAGTTTGCATTATAAAATCATTGAAAATACCAAAAACTGTGTTTTAACTTGTGAAAAATGTTGAATGTATAAATTGAGGTATAAGTTTTGATTTGTTCTTGGGCAGTTTAATTAGTAAGTGATATTTATTAGAATCATATAATTTAAATCTAAGCTCTTGTGATTTTTTTTGTCAGTTCTAAGAGTCCCTTATCCTACTAGTACAAAATTTTCTTGAGAATTACTGAACCAGGTTGTCTGTCTGTTAATGTTTTCCTCCTTTTATTTAAAAAAAAAATTACTGAACCAATAATGGTCATAAATTGTTCTGCTCCTTATTACTCTTAGTTTCCAGGGTGAAAAATCCTATTTGATTTATAGTGTAATAATAGCTGTAACTGTTAATCCACTGTGATATTTTAATTATGTTTTAAAATGCTGGCACAAAATAAAACTTCAAATATTGTAAATTTCAGAACTTGCAAAACTATAAATATGTGTTTATAAGACTACTATATAAAACTTCAAATATTGCTATCTGTCTCTCTTTTGAAACATGCATCTGAGAGTAGTATACCCATTATTCTGCAGTTGCTCTTCTCCATTAACATGTTTGAATATTATCTTTGTTAGCTTCTATAGTTCTCTTTTGTTTTTGGTTTTTCTCCAGTACCGGGAATTGAACTCACGACCTTGTGCTTGCCAGGCAGGCGCTGTGCTGCTGAGCAAAATCCCCAGCCCCTATAGTTCTCTTTCTTATATTTACAGCAGAATATTCCTGCTGTGTACTCACTCCACTGTCTATGATCAAATTCCTCGGAGTTTTAAATATAATTCTTTTTCTGACTAAAGATATCAATATCAGGTATATTTCTTTTATATTTGATATTAAACACCTTTACTGTTTGTATTTTACTTCCTGAACGTTCTGAAATTTTTGGACCCTTCCAATTGGCATATTTAGATGATAATTTCTGGCTAAGGTAAAGTGGGATTGCTTTGTAAGGTCTACAAAAGTGACCTCTGTGAAAGCTTCCTTTGACAAAACTCAGCCCAGAACCAAGCCAACAGGTCTCTCCAGCCTCACTGCATTGTTTCTGTGGCTACGAGGTGTCAGGATCTTTTCTGTCCATGTTTCAGAAGAATGCCTCAATTCACATTTGGATGGTGGGATTTGGCACAAGTGAATACCATAAATAGGCTGTTTGTTGATCCTACTTTACAAAAATGTTCAAATTCATGTTTATGCATATTTGTGAAGATGAGGTTGGGAATGTTCATTCTGTGAAATCAGACATAATACATTCAGAAGCACAGTTTAGGATTAGTAAGAAATTTCCAATACTGTCATAAAATGTTTAGGTGGAAGAATGAAGAGAAGATCATTCAAACAAGGATGAAAAGAAGATCACCTTAAAACTATCACAGATGTGTCTCACATTTAATATTGTTTGTCTTAAAAGCTCAAGGTGCTTCTTGAGATCAGATTCTCACTACTGCCATGGAGGGAATGTTGGGATCATAGGCATCTGTGAGCTCCCCATTTTTCTTCAAGAAAAGAGGAAGGACAGTGCTTACTATGCACATCCCTTAGGAAAGTCACTTGACATACACAGTCTCAGAATCCACAAAACAATAAAGTGAGAGCAGTATTACTAGACTGAGATTCAATGGCATTAAGAGTTTGAACAAGGTCATGTAGATAAGAAGTTCCAAAGTCGAGGTTTGAATCCAGATCTATCTTTTCCCAAATCCTATGATTTTTCCTCCTGAGGAAGTTTTTTTTCTCTCCCATAGGCTATTTTCTCTCTGTGTGTGCACTCATGGTGTGTATGTGTGTGCATGTGTATACACAGAGTTGCTACAAGATTCTCAAACATTTCCATAACCTAACATAAAATTCCTTACAACCTGCATTTATTTTGCATGTGAAAGGAAATGGATTCTAATGAGAGGGAGTCCACTACTTTGTACTCTCTAGTATTCTCTTTGCAAAATTTGAGGGGTTGGGGGTAAGAGTCCTAGCTAAGAATCTGATCTCTGATAGTTTAAAGGAAACCACATTTTATTTTTTAAAACTTAATTATTACTTTACAAAGTACATGTTTGCAGCGCATGCATTTTACAATCATCTTGGGGAATTGGTACACACACATAATACAACTTGCTTTTTTCTTTTAAATCTTCTTCCCCATCTCTTCCTTCCCTTCTCCTCTAATTCCCCTTTTACCATTTTCATTCTTATTGTTATTAATCTTAGCTCATGTTTATGGCATATAATTTTACATTCACTGAAGTTATCAGGTTCCTGTACATGGCATATCTTTATTCTGCTTATTTCCCTTTCCACTCCCTCTCACCCTTTGCCCTTGGTCTCTTGGGAACCTTCCCATTTGCAAGAGATCTATCCCCTGGTGTCCTTCTGTCCATTCTCTATTGAACTCTTTGTTTGTACTTTACTTTACTGAAATGAGAGGTACCATATGGTACTGCATTTTAAAAATGTGTTCTTTTTCTTTGGTTGTCACCGGAACTAGAAAAGAGAACAAACTAATCATGAGAGAAAATCCATAGCATAATGGAGAGAAAGCCTAAAAGTAGATTAGTTAGTAAGGGGTTGCTTGTGGTCAGGACTGGAGGTAATTTTTTTTAGGACAGTGATGTCTGATATCAATTGAAAGTCGTTTGTTGTTCAATGTGATACTTATCCTCTTTTATCATTAAATCTTCAGTTAAATTGATTATATATATTATCTTTATGTTGATTTTAATTTGAGTAGTGAGGAAAGGGGATTATGGCCACAGCTGCGCAAAATAGTAAGGGTGGAGGGGCAGTCACAGAAGGCTTACGGTGAGCGGCCATCACAAAGGAAGCAGAAAGGTGGGTGCAAGCCTCTAACTCCAGCTACCTAAAAGTCTGAGGCAAGGTAATTGGGAGTTGTATCCCAGTTTGGGTTACACAGCAAGTTCAAGGTCTGCCTATACTACATAGTGAGACCATATTTCAAAACAACCTCAATCAACAACAAAACCCCCACAAAACAAACAAAAAGACAAATAAAAAAATGAAGCAAGGATAGACATGATGGTGCATGCCTGTAATCCCAGATACTTAGGAGGCTTAGAGAAAGGAGGGTTAGAAGTTTGAGGCCATCCTGGACAATTTAGCAAGACCTTATCTCAACATAAAAACTAGAAAGGCTGGGGATGTAGCTCAGTGGTAGAGCACCCCTAGGGTCAATATCCAGTTACCACTACTACCATCCAAAAAAGAAAAATAGAAAGAAAGGAAGAAAGGAAGCAAAGAAAAAAGGAAAAAGGAAAAAGAAAAGAAAAGAAAAGAAAAGAAAGAGAGAGAGAGAGAAAGAAAGAAAGAAAAAGAAAGAAAGAAAGAAAGAAAAAATTTAAGGGGAGAGATAGAGATTTCACTTGCATTTAGAGTCCATTCTGCTCTTTAAGAACTCACAGCTATATTAAGAAGGAGGCTGGATGACTTGGGGGTGTTTAGTTTAAATTCTTTGCATATTTATTTGATTTTCTTATTTCATCATTTGGGATAGTTATAGATGCCTCACAAAAATATTCATCTAGTTACCCTCAGCATGTGAGAAGTGATAACTTAATAAGTTGTCAAGTTTACCAGTAGTAAATGAAACTGCTGAGTGCCTCTTTCTTCCTTCCTTCCTTCCTTTCTTTTTCTTTCTTTCTTTCTTTCTTTCTTTCTTTCTTTCTTTCTTTCTTTCTTTCTTTCTTTCTTTCTTTCTTTTTCTTTCTTATCTTTTTTCTTTTTTTCTCTTTCTTTTTCTTTTTCTTTCTTTCTTTCTTTCTTTCTTTCTTTCTTTCTTTCTTTCTTTCTTTCTTTCTTTCTTTCTTCCTTTCTTTTTCTTTCTTTCATTACCTCTGTGTGTGTGTGTGTTCAGGGGGGTAGAATTCCTTACCTATAGCAAGTGGCTTTCTTATAAGTTGTTTCAAAGTCACAATGAATATGTTAGTTTCTAGAAACAATCATGCTAAACATAACCCTGATAAACTGAGGCACAGAGAGTAACTTGTATCAGAATATGGAATATATGCATAACAATGGGGGGTAGAATGACTGGGAGTATTTGCTAGATTTTCTAGGCAGCCATTGCCACAGCCTTATAATCATCTTGGGATTTTTGTTGTTGAATTTATCGATGGGAAATCACCTAAGAAGATTAAAGAAAATTTTCATTTTCCTCCTAGTTAAATTTAAATAATTTGTTCCCATTTTAAGGAACATTACTTAAGCTACCTATTATATATTCTAATTATTTTTTGAGCCTCCCTACAATGAATTTCAGTATTAAAAAGTCTTAAATAGGTAAGCATCTTTTCTTTTCATATGGGAGGATTCTTTCCTCTTCCCAAGAGCAAACATATCTTATCATTATTTTTTCTTAATAAGGACTCCTCTAAGATTGCCATTTATGATTCTCAAATTAAGTGACCTTTTCTCAATGCCTGCTATTCAAATTCACAGTACTTTATATTGTTTTCTCAGCTTATTCAAGTAAACTACTGCAGTTTGTCCCACATACTTAGTAGAAACCAAATTGATAATGAAAACTATTGGAATATTTAGAACATTTTTCCCCCTAGTAACATAGGCCAAATGTTAATAAATTCTCATAGAACACCTGTGGGAAAGGCATGTTTGTCATAGTCAGAGTGTGGACTTTGTGGTAAGATGCCAGGACTTGAATCCAAGCTCCCCTAATTACCAGCTGAGTGAAACTGGACAAGTTCCTCCATCTCTCTGGACATGGTTACCATGTCTGGAAACTGTCAATAAAATAGCATGACCAATATCAAGTTGTCATGAGGATTAAATAAACCAATGCATATAAAACATTGACAATAACAAATGATAAATTATAGAGCAAAATAAAATAGGGAAATAGATCTTTTGCAAAAGGGGAGCAGGCAAAGAGATGGAGAGAGGGGGAAGAAAGAGTGGGGAAGGAAATGGAAAAAAAAAGAATTAAGATGTGTCATATGCACGTTCCAACTCCCTTGGATGGCTGTAATTATTATGTACTCCACACATGTACTAATAAAGTTAAAAAGTAAATAAAAAGAGAATAGCAGTGAGATATAGTTATTGTTTAAGGTTGGATGATAATATTTTAAAACCAAACCCAAGAAAAATTTATCCCATGGCATTTAATATTTTTAATATTATAAAAGATGCTACCAGTTTAGTTTAATAGTTAACAGTAAAATATGACCTAAAACCATCTCTAAACAGTAGTGACTAAATGTATCATCTTTGATGTTACTCACATTATCTCAATTGTTGTAAGAATTTCTTTCATTAAAACATTTTTCCTTGGGCAATCTAAAAAGGTATAATTAATAGAACACTGTTGATAGTACAACTATATAGACATTTGTTATATTTGGATGCAATTAAAATGTCACAGATTGAGTCACCTAAATAATAATTTACTTCTTAGTTTTGGAGTCTGGGAGGCCCAAGATCAAGACACTGGCATAGACCATGTTTGGTAAGAGCTTTCTTCTTAGTTTGCAGGTAGCTGCCTGCTTATCCTTACACATGGGTGAGGGTCTCTTCTGTTTCTTTTATTAAAGGCATTAATTCCCCTTACAGGAGTCCCATTCACATGACCTAATCACCTCCAAAATGCACCACTTCCTGACTCTCTCATACTGAGGGTTTAAATGGCAAAATCTCAATTTGAGGGAGACATGAACTGTCAATTACAGCATCACAGAATCTATATTATTTATGATTTTAGCAATAATAAGCATTTTAAAAATATTTTTTCTAGCTGGGCATGGTGGCGCATGCCTGTAATCCCAGCACTGCAGGGCTGAGGCAGGAGGATTGTTCTGAGTTCGAGGCCAGCTTGGGCTGCAAGGTGAGCTCAAGGCCAGCCTGAACTACATAGCAAGGCCCTGTCTCAAAAAGACCAAA
>NW_004955463.1:7985702-8008922 GCF_000276665.1 Chinchilla lanigera
TATATATTTTTTTTCTAAAAGGTCTATATAAAATATCTTCATTCTTACTGACAATTTTAGGAGTTTTCTTTCCAATCTAGTTCATTTTAAAGTGAGAAAAGCCAACACTATTCTTTTGCACATGCATTTCCTTATATTTCTTACAGCTGCTTTACTGTAGTGAATTTCTTGTCCCTTTCACAAATCCAACCTTGCAGTTATAATCTATGGCATTGTAATGATTTTTAATCTTGGAAAAATGTTTTTGAGACAGGATCTTGCTATGTAGTCCAGGCTGGCACTGAACTTGCATAAATTCTCCTGCCTCAGCCTCATGAGTACTAGGGTTACAGGTTTGTATCAACATGCCCAGCTTCCCAAATATTTTATGTTACTTTTACATATGTTATTGTTCTGTGAGGTCACTGTACTTTCTACTTGTCTTGGTTACTTTTCTCTTATTGAGAAAAGTAATTTTGTCTCTTATTGAGACAAAAATACCCAACGCCCAAAATTAAGGAAGGAAAGGTTTATTTAGCTTACAGTTTGTGGAGGTTTCAGTCCATACTTGTTTGGCTCAGAGGCAGAAGATAGCAAAGCAACAAGAGCAAAGCAGGGAATGGCAGCCGAACAGCACAGCAGCCACAGCAAAAGGGAGGAATTGCGGCAAGCAGCCTCTTTCCCTCCCTCACATCGTAAAGAGGCTACCCCCACCTAAGGGACGTGTAGCTCTCACATAATCTCCATGCCCTTCTCTTCCACAGGCTCAGGATGTATACAAAGTAAGCACCCTGGCTTCCTGCTGAGTCACTTAGCCAAACCTCTAGACTCCCCAAGTTGACACCATGTATTAACTGTAACATACTTTAACCCCCTTTTATGTGCATGTGTGAGGTAAAAAATGTGAGTAATTATTTTACAAATAAGGAAACTACTTGAGAAACTAAAAGAAAAAGTCAAAACCCTGAAAATAAGATTGAGTACAAATTCAGAAGAGGTATCTGTCAAAGTCCTAATCTGTTCATACAGGTTAGTTTTTTTCTTTTTTTTTTTTTTTGGTGTGGCAGATAGGTTCTAGGGTGGTGCCCTAATCCCTAACTCTTTTTTATAAACTAAGAAAAGCAAGTCTTCTGCCCTTGAGCATGGAAAGGTCCTATATTTCTGGCAGGTAGAACGTGGCAGAGAATGTGGGATGTTTGTGATTACATGCATGTGACTACATTACTAAGACTGTTGTGCTTGTCTGTGAGAAGACTCATTCTCCATCTTGTTCATTCTGAAGATACAAATATATATATATATTTTTTAGAAGTCCACATGGCAAAAATCTGATGACCCCAGGGTGGCAAATCATCAGCTACTGGGTACTGCTAATAGCCAGGTAAGCAAGCAATCGGAAGCAACTGAACAACCTTTTGTTAAAGATCAAGCCAAAGGACTTCAAATAGTACTCACTTATACAAAGAGTCTTGTCAGGAGACTAGGGCTGTGCCTCTTATGGCTTTCTTTTTTTTTAAAAAAAATCAAATTATAACGTCTTTAGAAAGCTTATGTATATTTTACATTTTTCTAATGGAATGAATGTTAGTGAAATTTAGAGAAACCCCAAAAAGTATTTAAGATAATTGTTTCAGTAGAAACAATACTAGCTTAGGCTGGAAGGGGCTGAGAGAGTAAAGAATGAAAAAGGTTGATGGATCCTCAAAATTTTATAGGCAGGAAGAAGGCTCTGAAGAGTGCTTAATTGCAGATGTGTAACTTCTCACAAATACACACAATAGTTCACAGGGCAGAGCCAAGAACTCAGAGGGCACAACTGAGAATGATGAAAAATTATCACAGGCTTTGAAACCTAGACAAGGGACTCTCAACATTTGTCAAGCGGAGTTTCAGAATTTCTGTGGGCCAGTGACTTCCTTGCATCTTATATTTCTACCATTTCACCAAGACTGGCAACCTGCCTATGGATGTTTTCTGATGCCTGTTCAACCATGGTACATTGGTTGCAGGGAGCAAAGACCCTGTCTCCGATTTGACAGATTGACATATCAACTCAGAGAGTCCTCCCCTGTGAACACCAGGACTTGATTTAGATAATGAGATTCTGCTGGGCTTGGTTTGGATAATGAGATTCTGGAATTTGTGAAGATGCTCTAATGGGATGTGACTCAGAAGGCTCTTTGCTGGTGGTGAGCACATTTTGCACAAGCAAAGAACACAAATTATGGGGGGAGAAGGCGAACCATTGAAAGCAGACTGTAGGTGCCTCCATGAGTCCTACCTCTCAGTCTTTATTCCTGTATGTAGTCTCATTCCTGAGTGTGAGTGGGATCTGTGACTTGATTCTAAGCAACAGAATATGGCAAAAGTGACTGCTTCTCTGGCTTTTAGCTAAGATTAAGTGTACAATGTGGCAAAGTGGTAGACACATGTGATTAGGTGAGTACAATTGTGTTACATAAAACTGAAGTCCTGTCTTGTGCTGAGAGTGTCTCTCCTTTGCTGACCTTAAAGAAGCAGTCTGCCAGTTGTAAGTTAAAGAGGGCCACACGACAAGAAACTGAGGACTATTCTGGTACTACCTTGATTACAGCCTTGCAAAAGATCCAGCCCCTTAGTGCTGGGACTCCTGACCCAAGACACCACAAAATGAAAAATATGTACCTTTTAAGGTACTGAGTTTGGGATAATAGTGCTGCACGGCAATAGGAAACTAATATATTATGGAATTTACTGAGCCGT
Source organism: Chinchilla lanigera (assembly GCF_000276665.1). Classification (NCBI taxonomy): domain Eukaryota; kingdom Metazoa; phylum Chordata; class Mammalia; order Rodentia; family Chinchillidae; genus Chinchilla; species Chinchilla lanigera. The sequence continues at coordinate 7,988,424 of NW_004955463.1, forward strand.
AAGTTCTGCGATTACAAATAATTTTATAAATACCTTAGAAATGTATCTGCATCATGGAGATGTTTAGTATATATTTATAGGATATGAAGAAGGAAAGAGGGAAGGAAAGAAGGGAGGAAGGAAGGGAGGGAGGGAGTGAGGAAGGAAAGAAGGAAGGAAGGAAGGAAGGGAGAGCACTAGAATACCAGTATAGAACAGGACTCAGACTATTGATGTCACTTGTTACGTATGAATTTGATAGGATATGCTGGGTAAAATTATTCTAAATATATTTGCTGCAGAGTCATGAAAATGTGTTCATTTATGTACTAAACTGAGGAGTTTACATGTAGACATTTGGGGCAGTTTAACAAATCCAGAGGTGAGAAGCAATGGACTTATTTCTTGAGATTGGACTTCTAGAATTGATTTTCACGTTTCAGGAGTAAGTATTGGGACATTGTGGACTTGACATCCATGTGTATTTTTTCCTAATCAATCAAGTGTGTGACTGGAAACAACCAATAAACTGCCCTTGGGAGTGTACTGAGGTCTCTGTATGAATTTGTTGATGAGAATAAGGTCAGCCAGCCCCTTCCACATCCCTTTCATATGAGGTCTTGCAAGTTATCTCCCCTCGCAACAGCTTCATTTAACATTTATAGACCATAAGTTTACTCATTATGGGACAGGTGTGGTGGCACATGCCCACATGCCTGTAATCCCAGCTCTTGGGAGGCAGATGCCGGAGGATCACTATGAGTTCGAGACCAGCCTGTGCTACATAAGTGAATTTTCAAGATCAGCCTGCACTACATAATGAGACCATCTCAAAAAATGAAACCTTTACTCATTTTAAGCATATAATGTAATGACGCTGTTAGATTATTTATGGATTTGAACAACTATTACAAGAACTCAGTTTTAGCGTATTTCCAATACACCACAAAGATCCCCTGAAGGTGTCTGTAGTTAGTCATTCTCACACTCTGCCTCATACAATTCACTGTCTACTTTCTATCTTACAGACTTTTCTGTTCATTTCAGGTGAATGGGAACTGACAGTATGTAGACTTTTGCATGTGTCTTTTTTGCATTTAACATAATGGGTTTGAGGATAATCCTTGTAGTGTAAATCTGTACAGCACTTCTTTCCTTTTAATTGCTTAATAGCACCCCAGCTATAGATGCATCCCATTCGGTATAACCATCATCAGTTGATGAACATTTGATTGTTTCAGCTTTTTATGTAATAAAATAATGCAGTCACAGGTCTGGCATGTATCATATGAAGGTCTTTGTGTGGGCATACATTTTAATTTCTCTTGGGGAAATTCCTAGGAGTATAATTGTTATACAATTCAACTCCTGTCACTGTCTTCAGGACAAAATTTTTTAAAAAACTTTTAAAGAGCCTAGTAATGCTCTTTATAATTAGTATTTATTCAAGCTCTATTTACTTGATTTTTCTATTTGAAGAAAACAGTAAAGATGGCCTGCTTATTTTGCATAATGAGGAACATTAAAAATATAGGTCTGTAGGAATAAGTATTGGTATAATTTGAGGTATATGATATCAACTCTATACCACTGATCTAAAGTGTAACTTTATGTATTGATTGTCAAACCTTAATATCAGCCTACACTGTGCAATTCTATATCTTGTTTTGGGGGGGCTTGTTTTGTTTTGTTTTTGGATACCAGCAATCAAACTCAGGACTTTGTACTTGCCAGGCAGGCACTTGTGCCACTGTACAATCTCCCCAGCCCTGTGCAATTATATACATACTTGAACCTATGTTAAGACCAGCATAAATCTAACATCATCTTTTATCATTTAAAATTAATATATTTACATAGTTGCATAAAAATGGGAAATAAGAGGAGCAGTAAATAAAAATTTAGTGCAACAGTAAGAGAGGAGAGGGCAGGTGTGGGGCAGGAGCTGGCTACAGGTTGAGGTCAGGATGTGACAACTTCTGTGAAACCACCAGGAGTCCCAGTTCTGGAACTGGTGGGGAAGAGGTCCCTGGTTGTGGTTCTCCCTGAGGTACAGAGCTGGTGAGGGAGCTGCAGGTGGGGCTGGTGCAAGCTCTGCATGGGGACTTCAGTTTAGGCTGCAGCTAACCCTGCAGCCCTGCCTTCTACCTCAGTGGGTTTGTGGTGCTACAGCTGGGTCAAGGATGGTAGGCTAGGGGGCATCTCAGTGTGCATTTCCAGCCAAGACCCATGGAGGCCACCCTTTCCATCACTGGGGCCTGTTCAGAGGAGGTGTGTGTCCTGGAGTTGTGATGGACCGATGGTAGAATGTGACACCAGGGGCTCCATGAGGGAGTGTGATCTGATTGCCTGCACTGATCACACTGGCAAGACTTCAGCAGGGCTCCCAGCCAGTGATTTGCAATAGTCATGGCCAGGTCAGGGTGGATATGCACTGGAGTTCCTGGTGTCTCTTGCTGCCTGGTGGGCGGGCCTGAGAAGACCTCCCCTAGGCTGTTTGGTATCTTTGGGCACCTCTTGGCTAGTCCTGGGACCACCTTTTACGGGCTCCTTGTGGTCTTTGGTCACCTGATAGCAGGGGACCTTGGTGTTTTTGGATATTTCGTGGCCAGAGCAGGAAAGACACACCCTGGGCTCCTTGTGTCTTTGTTTGCATGGCTGCTAGGCGTTGGAAGACTTCTCCTTCTGGCTGTGACTGGGCACCTTACTGCCGGCCCTGAGAAGATCTGCCCTGAGCTCTCCAGTGTCTTTGGGCGCCTCCTGGCTAGTCCTGGAACTATCTCCCCTGGGCTCCTTTTCTTTGGCTGCCCTCTGGCAAAGCCTGAGAAGACTTCCCCTGAGCTTCTTAATGGCTTAGGTTGCCTGGTAGCCAGTCCTGAGACAGTCTCTTCTTGTTCCTTGGTGTGGTCTGGGTGCCTCAGAGCCAGGCCTAGGCAGACTTCCTCCAAGAAGACCTCCCCTGAGCTCCTTGATATCTGTGGATGTTTCAGGGGCAGGCCTGGGAGGATCTCCTCTAGACAGACCTCCCCTGGGCTTTTGGTGTCTCTGGTCTCCTGCTGCCTGGCTTTGGTAAGACCTTCCCTGGGCCCCTCAATATCTTTCTGCCTTTAATAACTGGGTCTAAGGAGACTTCCCTAGGTGCACTGATTGTCCACAGATATCAAGGAGCTCAGGGGAGGTCTTCCTAGGGGAAGTCTTCTCAGAGGAAGTCTGCCTACGCCCGGCCCTGAGGCACCCAGACCACACCAAGGAGCAATCACTAGATTGTAGTGCCTGTTAAGAAGGGTTCCAAATTCTCTTTGGACCTGCTGCCAAGAAAGCGAGGTCATGTCTTGGTATCCACAACCTGAGAGAACCCCTCTGATAAGAAGACTCCATGGGCCATCTTTGTCTTCACAGTGAAAAAATTTGTGGCTATTAATTTATTTGTATTATTTTTTATCTATTTATTTATCTTTATATGTACCTTTTTATCTATCTATCTCATCATCAGTCTAGCTATCATCTGTTATTTATCTATCATCTTTTATTTACTTTTGAAGTACTGGGTCTTGAACCCAACATCTTCACACTGATCTACTTCTCAGACTTTTTTTTCAGATACCCACTAAAATAACATTAAGCCACTACATTGATCACTTTGGGCTCCACCTTGTGAGCTACCTGCCTCAGCCACTGTGAGTATCTGAGCCACCATGGGACTGCTGGGATTATAGTTATGCAGCACCATGCATGACTTGGGTGTACTCTTTTGGAAACACAAAAAGTAAAACTAGAAAAGTTTCTGTGGTTTAGGCATTGGTGACATTTTAACTTTAAAAATAACATATATGCATTGACACCACATGTGGCATGCACAATGCTGGGGATCTTTTTTACACAATGGAATTATTTTTTTTTTCCTAAAGATATAGTGCTTTGTATTTTTACTTAGAGAGCTGTGAAATGTTGTGGTAGGATGACTTTCTTACTTGGCTAACATCATTTTAAGAAAGGAAAATAAGAAGCCATTTTGTATACTTACACATATAATATCTCCCAAAAGTAGAAAATAAAGCTTGTTAGTGCAAATTGTTGTACATATAGAGAGAATTTATATCTAATAAAAGCAGAAACTGTGTTAAGGACAAATGCATAGCTTCTATTACAATGAACTACAAATGTCTTAGTTTTTTCACTGACCAGGTTAAAAGTTCATTGATATGAGTCATGAGAATGACTGGTTTTTCAGAAACAAACATTCATACAGGCTTTATCAGGTTAATAAAATACTCCGTATAACTCTTCTTTTTCTTACTTTAATATTAATTTCCTTATTTGTGGAATTTTAGAAAAAAATGCTCTTAGTAAAAATTAAAATTATACTTTTGAGGATAAATATAAAAAGAAACTAATACAACTCACTTCTCATCTTCATGGGGTGGAATACATTAAAACTCTAAGGTGATTTAAAAGGCTTGGTATAAGTGAATAAGTGATACATGGACTGAGGAGAGGTACACAGCGTGTCATATACATTCCTAAATGGCCAAGACTGGTGATATGGAGAGTGACAGACTATGCCTAGCCTTCTTCTGGATGCCTTTATCAAAGAGAGAATGTTGAGATGGAGACACTCAGGGTACAGCTCAGTGTGACATTTCTTATGTTCTAAGTTTAAGGTATGAAAGGCTGGGCTATTCAACAAATGAACAGTAAGTAGGTCACAATTCTTTATAATACCAAGTGTTTTTTTAAGCCTTTTTTTCAATGTCCAGATGTTATACCCACATTTTTCAATGGGAGGAAGTTTTACAAAATACATGTACACATAATAGCTTACATGAGTGTTTAAACTAGGGCATTAAATTTGGGGAATATCTGAGTCAAATTCAGTGTCAAAGAATTAAGTGGCCAAATTGATCAGGTAATGTTTTTGGAGTGTTTTCCCATTTGCTAGGTGCTGGTGTAATTGCTTTATATGTATTAATGCATTTAATCATAATAATCTTGTGATGCAGGTATAATTATAATGGTTTCCATTTATTAATGAAGGAACCTGAGGCTCATGAACCAAAGTCACACATCTGAGAAGTGATCAGGTGAAAATGTGAACTCAGATTATATGGATCCACAGCTTGTGTTCTGGATGAATAGCCATATAATTCTCTTTAATAGCTATGCAGAGTAACATTATTCTGCATTAAGATATATCTGCCATATCTAAAATACAAACTGCACAAAATATTTAAGATTTGTCCATTTGTAATTGAGAATTCACAATTATTTGGAAAAAATTAATGAACTCAATACTGTTAAAACATGGTTTATTGAAAGGAACAGTGCTTAAATTTTTCTTTTTTCTTGACCAATTTTGCACACTTGAATTTGGTAATCAGAATGACTGATCTGAAAACAACAATACGTAGTATAAGAACCATTGTTGAACTTCTACTATCCTGTATGGTGAAGCTCTACATCATTTCCAATTTTTTTTTTTTTTTTTTTCTGTGTTTGCTTGTTTGATCAATCTTACATTCTTATGTCTGGTGGACTGAGCAACTTCACTGAAGATAACAGTATGTAATGTAGCAACCATTGTTAATTCCTATCATTTTGTTTTGAGGTCATGTATCATTTTTGTTCTTTTTATGTTGTTTTGATTTTGTTTTCATTGTTATTTTGCTATTTTTTAATTTTTAAAATAAAAAAATTATTAGAGAACTATTTTGTAACTCTATTTTGAAAGCAGAAAATATTTTTGCTGTTTAATATATCTCTTAAACAAAATACATTCTGTAGTGTTTTTTTTTATGATAGCTAAATCTGTCTTAGGGTTTGTTGTCACAGCCAAGTGTTGGTATGTTTTTGCTCTTGACTTAGGAGTTCACAGTGCATCAGAACTCTTATGTTCTGGTCAATTACTGTATCAGATCAGTAATTATTCATAAGATACAAAATATAAAGAAGAAAAAAAACATGATTGCATTTAGAGAACTGATGTTTTAAGACCTTGTTTACAATTAAATACTTTTACATGGATGCTTAGGCATTTTTATGGGAAAATTTATTTTGATAGAAAAACATTAGTCAGTGAAAAAGCATAACACGCTTTTCCAAATAACAATACGAGGTGGCTGCCTAGTAACTGACACCACAAAAGGTACTTAACTGTAACTTAGCATCTGGGAGGGGAAAATGTCACTTTGGGATATGAGTTTATAAAATTCAATATCCAGTTATTGCCAAGATTTCCTTTAATATATCTAAGTCATTACATAAAATAGATTGCTGGAGGGAGAAGTCTTTAAATTTTTTAGTAAGCAAATTGTTTCCAAAAACACTTATGCTGGAGAAAAAGCAATTGCTTACCTACAAAAGCTGGTATGCTAGTCTCTCTTCTAGTTATTAACTGACTCATATAGAAGCCTATTATGATAATTCTTTGATAGTTTGAATTGTCCAGGTATTTGCAATATTTTACAGATTGCATTTTTCCAGAAATATCCTCTAACTTGGCATTTCCATCCCTTGTTATTCTTTTCTTGGTTATATCAAGGGTTTCTCTGAAGTACTGCTTAATTTGCAGGGCTTATATTTTCTACTCCTATCTGCAATTCTGTGAAAATAGAGCAATTATTTAGTGGGTCATAATATGAATGCAAAAATATGTCCCCACTGAAGCATTAACATAATTTAATGTGCATTTGATGAAATTAAAGCAAGCAATAGGGAGTATAATTCTTATTTATATTTTGAAATGTTGGTAACAAAGGGCTGTGTTACCTGTGTAATAAATGCAAGCTGCACACTGGAGCACTTTTAAAATTCTAAGGGCTATATAAGATACTCAATTTTAAGTTCTCATTGCTGGATTCAAGCATCATTGCTGAGTTCAGTCTTCTTTGGTTAGGTGAAGAATAAAAGTAAATTCCATAAAGAAGAAAATGTAATAATCTAATTTCTTCTGGACAGTCTATAATATGGGCAAGCCATTAATCAATGACAACATATGGCAAAGATATGTACAATGTGTAAGCTATACATATATCAAGGTAGAAATATAGTAATTTTTATATTAAATTCCAAAGATCTATTAAGATTCTTCTGGTTTTATAATATGTTCTTACTGCCCCTATGATTCTGCTTATTTTTCTAAGGATTTTAAAAACATGTATTTTTTCCTTGAAGAAGTGTTGAGAACTGATACTGACGTAAAGTTTAAATTGTGATAAATACATAATTATGATAAAAGAAATACCTAGAACTAATACATGTCTGCCTTAAATTTTATTAGAATTGCAAATCAAACTGAGCTAAGTTTTCCACAAAAGAACTGATGGATTATACATTAAATTTTGGATTGTACTTCTTATTTCTTGGACATAAATTTAAGGCATCTGTTTTCCATAGCATTTTTGCATATAACTAAAAAACAGTGATATATAATATTTGGTAAAATAAAGATACATGGCTTCTAGTCTCTTAGGATGTGTATGTTCTTAAAGAATGAAGAACTTCCATTTCTATATGCAAATATGAATAAATGTCATAATAATGATCAGTTATCCTTTGTTATATACTAAATATATAATTATTTCTTTGGCTATTTTGGGGATCTGTACAACTACAGATGATGTTTATGAGAAATGAAGTATACTGAGCTCTCCTGAGAAAGTCGAAGGTTCTCTCTCTCCAGTAACTTGACAGAGTTCATCACTCCAAACTCTCTCTAGACAGCCCAGCGATCTTTACTTTCTCTGAACTGTTCTGGTCTATGACAGGGATTTGGCATTTCATTGTGCAATGAGTTAATCCATCGCCTGTGTTTCAATGGAGAGGTATTGCTATTTTGGGTCTCTATAAAACATATTCCATGGCTCTGAGATTGTATGAAGACAACTTCCTGGGGAATGCTTTGGGAAACAATGTGAGGAAAGGAAGGAAGGGCCAGTGGAGAAAGTGAATTATGATGTAGAAATTCAGCAGAATCCCTGCCAATCCCTTAGGGATTGAACCTGAGCTAGGGTGAGGCAGCTCTCTCCTGAGGGGAGTTCCCAAGGAGGGACCAAACTCAGGGGTCTGGGTGGAGCTTTGCAGCATCCACTACAGGAGGGGCAAGGAGAGTTAACATTACAGCCTCACAGGTCAATAAACGGGTTTGAAACTTGTTTCAACTCAGTACTGCCTATGTAACCTTGGTTACCCTTCTTAGCCTTTCTGTTCCTATGCAGATGGGATAAGAATACTGCAGGTAATCTTACTGGGTTACTGCAAAAAATGGATGAGTTAACTCACTCAAAGTACTGGCTATACAGTTCTCAGAATATGGTGAGCATTCAGTTAATTATGAGCCATTATTTTTAATGTTTTCTCTAAAATATGTAATCAAGCTTTTTAAAAAAAACTAACCTACCTATATGACTATTTCTTTCTGTGTAGTTTAGAAGAGCCTAGTGACAAATATCTCCCAAATTGTTAGTTGCTCAAAGCAACTAGAAAATATTTCTTGGGCTCACTACCTACATAGAATGCACTGACTGGTGTATTACTAATTCTAGAGCTCAAACTGACAGAGCATCTCTAGCCAGATCATTGCTATTGTGGCAGCTGAAAATGTAGCAGTTGAAATCCATGCTGACTCTTTAAAACTTCTACTTTGAAGTAATATATGATATTTCCACTCATATTTTGTTGTTCAAAATAAATCATAAGAGTATACTTATCATAAGAGATGGAGGGAAAGTATAGGCTCACTCTGCTTAGAAAAAAACCAAAAATACTTCATAAATAGCTTTACTTATTATAATAGTTTAATTTAAAAACTTATCTGGGTAGATACACACTCAGTTTTGAAAGCTAACTTTTGTTGAGCACTTATGTGCCAGGCAACACATAAAGAACAAAATTGTGAATGCTTACTAATGTTTTAACATTTTACATTTAAACACCCCTGAAACTTAGAGAAAATTAACATTACAGATCCAGCTACTGGTAAATGTTGACTCTAATTCAGAACTACCTAGTTGCAAAGCTTAAAATGATATAATGGAATCCTTATTACAATGAAAATATCGTAGTTAGTGTTGTTTATCTTGCCTTTCATTGGTATGTGAGAGTTTGTAATCTCCTCTTTAGCATTAATACAGCATGACACTGGGGAAGTCTGGTAATAAACTATGAACAAAGCTGGAGTCTGACCCAGAGGAAGGTTCCACATGCTCCTGGCCCAGCACTCCATACATCAAGAGCCCATCAGACCATCAGATAAACTTTGAGGCCGGTTAGGAGAGCAACTACTCCACACTTAGGCTCCAGGTTGTCCCTTGTAAACTATACATTCACAGGACTTGGAGTATGTTTTAAATGCTTTCACGGATACATTATTTTGATTTTGTCTACTAGGGAGGGTCAGGGTCTATGTTCTTCCTATTTGTACTTTATATTTCTAACATATTCCAGGGTTTTATATTTCGTTACATGGAACATGTATTCACAATGGCTGTAAATGTTAATAAGGCAAATATCTGCATCGCCATTTAATAGAAGAAAAAACAGGTTAGCCAAAGTTATATGGCTTTCCTGGTGTCACATAATTGACAATAACATGTTGAATTTTGAAGGAAGTTTTACTGATTTATTTTTCATTATTCTTTCCACCTAACTATATTACTTATTACATTTTTTAGTGTTCTTGAGTTGCTAATATTTATATTTTGAGGATTCATTTTAGTCTTAGAAATGTCCAGAATAGCCCAGTATTAAAGATATAAAGTTGGTGCCTATGTTAGATAATACTATTTTGGATCTACAAAGTAACACTTTTTGAGGCTCTTAAACTGGAACATAACACATATTCCTAAAATATTTGTTAGTTTTATTTGAAGAAAATGCATGAATAGTTTAAAATGTATATTTGACAATGTAGTCATGTGACTTTTACCTATGTTAAAGTAAAATAAAGTCATGTGACTTTTACCTATATTAAAATCTGAACCAATTTCAAGGAAATTGAAAACAGAAACTAGCTAAGAGCCAGATGTGCAGAGTTTATACCATGGCCATCTTTGCAAAATGAACTTCTATTTTCAGTGGTTCTTTTTTTTCCATGAAGTCTAATATGTGGAACTCACTTTGTGATTTGGCCTTTGAAAGGGATTATTTATAGTGGAAGGGAAATGGCAGGTATTCATACCCATTTTGTGTTATGTGGTTTATTTCATTTACTTCTCATAACTATCTATGAAACAGACAATACTTCTATTTTAAAGATGAGGGAAAGACTCATGCATGGTTTTCAGCAACCGATCAAAGGTTACATAGCCAGAATCACACAGCCACAGCAGGAGGCAGAGCTAGAATTAGAATTCAAGTCTGTTTCAAAGCCAAGGTCTTTCTTCAAAACAATACTGCTTCTTTTAAAAGGGATAAGAAGGGATGGAGATGGAGGTGAAGTAGGAGGAGAGGTGGCTTCATTCATGAATGGTCATTCTGGGGGTTCTAGTCTTTATGGCAAGGTAAGAATAAAAATCATAGTGCAAAGCAAGAATCCCTTTCACAGATTCTTCACATTGGAAATACGCAAGAGCTCCCAAATAACTTTGAGAACTAATAAGCAAATTAAGCAAGGGCACAGCAACTGAGGATATTATGAAGAGGTGAATGGTTTATTTATATTAAAGCAGCAAACATTGAAAAGTGACTTTTTAAAAGGATTTCAGTTATAAGGACACCAAAAGCATAAAATATCTATGAATACAATAACAGAATGGGCCCCAAACCACTACATTAAAAATATAAAAACAGCTGAGAAAAAACTAAAGGAGACCTAAGTAAATGTTCAGGGATTAGGAGATTTGTTATTGTCAAGATGCAGATATCCTCCAGGTTGGTGGGTGAACTCAGTGTGATCTTATAAAACAACCTGACCAGACATTTTTGAGGAAAAATTAATTGGAACTAAAATTAATTGGAACTAAAAAATTATTTGATTCTAAAATTAATTAGAAGTATATAATCAAATAAATTTTTAAAAGAATGGAATTGAGAGAATTATGTTACCTGATTTCAATATTTACAACAAAGCTACAGTCAACAAGAGAGGGTTGTTTTGGTAAAAAGCACACATGTAGAGCTTACAGCAGAATAGAGTTCCAAGTGTACTTTGTCTGTTGATTTTTCCTAAAGGTGTCTTCCTCCTTTTTTGCTTTATAGAATATTTCAAATAGTTTCCTTGTGATTTTAAGATACTACTGAAATTCTACGTCCAACACAAAGATTAAAGAAGCAGTTACTTGCTTTGTGGGCTTTCTAATATGCGGCCATGCTTTTCTGAGTAGGGTACTTGCTTGTACTCTATCCAGAGGGAAGATATGGGGCAGAGAAGAGGCAAGGATGCTTAGGAGTAATGAGCTGCTTGCTTTCTGGGGAGGACTGTGGCATTTCTCCTTTCCATTTAGGTAAGGGAATGAGGCTTCCCCATTTAAGCCAAGTGAGGGAGCAGTGAGTAAATTATAAAGAGATGGCAAGGGTAATTAAGAGTGAAAGGAAATCTGGCATTTCTGCCCTCATCTTTAGATCTGCTGAAGTATATATACCCTTATGCCTTCCCTGGGGCTTCCAGAGGAGTACAGAATGGTGAGAAAGACTGTATGTGTGTGTGTATGGTGGGGCCTGAGAGGGTAGCGGTGATACACAGGTGATATTTGAGAAGGTAAATCTGAACATGGAGACTGAGGCTTACTTCTTCTGTGTGGAATTATGAAGGCAGCCAGAATGGCCATAATGATGGAGCACCATAAGGAGCATCAGTGAGGAGCCTGCCTTTCCACCATGTGGCATGGAGAGGATGTTCGAGCTTTCTAAGGCTTGAGGGGATGCTGTGAGGGGTGGACATCTTCAGAGTGTCTTGCCCCCAAGGTGGCTGGGTGAGGGAAGAGAACACCATGGAAACAGGTTAGGAAAGAGGAGAGTTATTAGTTGGGATAGTAACAAGGCAGAATTTCAAAAGATAAGCCAAGGACTGGATCATCTTTGTTTGGTTACTGCATAACATGGAGTACTTACAAAGCTCCCAAGGAAACTTCTTGTATACCTCACAAAATTGCAAGTATGTGAATGTCTGACCAACAGAAACTGCTATTGGTCAGCCAGTATTAACCAGGGAAAGCTAAAATGCAAGCAGTTTAAGCCAACAAACAGTAATACCCATCCTTTACTTTTCCTATACCCTTTCTCTGGGAAAGGCAGAAGAGGGAGGGGTAAGACAGAAAGGACGTGAGAGAGGCAAGACCAGACTCTTCTCCGCGTGGCAGGTCTGAGTTGAAGTAGTAGAGGAGAAGCTAGGAAATAGATAGAAGAGCAAATTTTGATTGAGATTGAACCAGAACAGTTTAATCCCTACAGGAAGTCATCATTGATGACAGGGGGTTTTCATTAACCTGGAAGAATCTGGAGACTACACAGTCTGTCAGAAACAAGGGCCAAAAAATGGAGAAGGAGCAGAGCATAATTAAAAGCAGTGATTGGAGAAAAGGAAAGCAATTTCTCATGAAGTTCAGGCTGCTCAGTAAACTGATGACCCCGGAGCAGACTATGCAGTAGCCATTTCGCTGACTGGTAAAGAGGGTTTGTGAGAGGTTGTGCTCAGAGCATGAGGTTAAGGAGTTTGTGTGTTCCTTCCTCCATGAATCAATGTTTGCAGGTCAGCCTGTTGGGGATAACTTGTGATAAATGCTCAAATAAGTGGTTCTTTTTTTAAAGTCTTTACAATGATCTGCATTTGTTGCTTCATCCACTCAAACATGTATTAATTGCTTTTGACCCACACTCTCATGAATGTAACTCCAAGACAGTTGTTTCTATGCTCAAGGATAAGAATAAAACTGATAATTTTATACTACCTACTAAACATCGGGTACTTTTCTTAAATGCACTGTGTACATTAATCTAATCTAATTTTTTAATCCCCAAAGTGGTTACTGTTATTATTACTATTTTATTGGTAATGAAATGGAGGCAAGATGAGGCCCAGTAAGTTTCTTAAGGCTATATAGCTAATGAGGGTTGAGTCTGATTGTGAATCCAGGAAGTTGGTGTGAGAGGTAAGTCTAATTCTATGCTATCACACATAGTATAAGCTATTTCCTATAATAAGGATTCTAATGTAGAATATTACTAAATTTAAAGATAAGATGAGAGAGAGGAGGATAAATGTGGCCTGAGAAGGCTTCAGAATCACACGTTCCTGTGCCCCTGGCATGCACCAGCCATAAAAGGCAGCTATGTCTTTAGGATATGCATTGAAAGGACACATTAGTCTCATTTCAGAGATTCAACATTTTGCAATGTCCATAGTGTCTTCTTTGGTTTTATCACCCAAAGATATCTCCTTTACAAACAAATAGATACCTTGATAGATTTTTAAATTCTTATTTGAGAAAAGATATCATAATTTCATTTAGACTTTAAGCCTTGGGAAGTATTTACGTCTGTGTCTATGTCACATGTGTCTATGTCACATATATCTATATCTATGTACATTTGTATCTAAGAATCTTGGTGGATCACTGTGGAACTGTCCATGAACCATAGAGCAAATCTCCTATTCATTTCAGGAGAAGATGGTGGAAAAGCTTTTAACTCTTTCATGCTCTAATTTGGACCCAGAAAAGATGAAGTCTATGGAAAATGACACACTCAAGACAGGAACAACAAGAAATCTCTTGCTTGTTTTTTGGAAACAAAATTCCAGGAATGGTGAAAAGTTGTAGCGGGAAGACTAAAAGCTAGTTTTGTGGCTGACACTTCTTACCTCACGGATTTTTTTGTAATGGAGAGTTTAGCAATCTGTCTACTGAGAACGCCACATTTCTGAGGTGCTAGGATTATGTATCCTATAACTTCCAGAAATGATTTTTGAAAGGAAAGTCTAGAGTAGCAGCATGTTAAGGGGTCTAAAGACAGGGTTTGTAAATTAAGCTATAATGGCTGATGGGTGAAACATAGAACTGGGAGACCTGCAGCTTGAGTTCTAAACAAAATTAGCTCTATGGCCCTGGGCAAGGCAATCATCACTTCCAAACTGTTTTTTATCATTTATATTCAAACTAGATATCTATGACCCTTTGCTGATCTAATATCTTATTTGTTTCCCTATGATTCAAAGCATAACCTAATGGGGAGCATTCATGATGTTCTATCAGGACACCCTAGGTTAGGGGGTGGATAACAATATTTATTTACATCATTTTTTCATGTGTAAATATAATGAAGACTGATGTGAAACTTACCAGTAGGGCAGGAAATTGACTATTCCTCTTGTTTTGATGTCCTTTATTACACGTTATTTTTCATGCTCCTACATTTCTATGTCATCCTTGATCTAAGGAAACTCTCTTCCCATACTGGAATTTTGACTGAAACTGTTAGAAATTCACAAAAAAATAATTATGGTTTTCATGGAGTTATGTTAATGTCAAGGGGTTCAAAGTGTCTTATCATGTGTGGAATCATGATAAAGCAGAATCATCTAATGGAACCGGAGGAAAACAAAGCTGACAAAATTGGCAGTCTTTTCTTTTCATGGAAACAGAGGAGTGAGGTAAGGTACATTCCAGGTCCACCTGAATTCTAAAAATCTTATTTGTTTTCTCTCTGTGTGACTGAAAGTGTCATTTATATCCCAATACTTTCAAGGAAGGCTGATGTTGAAAACTTCCATGGCAAAATAATCAGAAAATTGTCAAAATGTCAAAAATCAAGTGTCAAGATTCTACCTTGGAGACTCATGATTCATGATCTGCCCTTCTTCCTTTCCTTGCACTTACTCGTAGTGTATATTACTGTAAAGGGTAGGAAAAAACTCCACCATAAATATGACCACTTAATTTCTGACAAGCTGTTCAAAAGTTTCTTCCTAGGTTTTATTTATTTGTAAGGAAAATTCCTTAGAAAGTTTTAAGACTACTTAGTAGATCTTTTTGGAATAACTAGAAAGAAAGTAAAACGTGGTTTTTACTTTTACCATTGAGAAAGATGACATTCAAACTTAACCATAGCACTGTGTCTTTATTCAACCTGGTATGTTTGTAAATAGCAACAATAACCGCCATAAGGAATTCCTAGGAATAATCAAAATGCATATTCATTACTACTGAATATCACTGTACATTGATATTTCTAACCAATTTTTGAAAGGAATTGTATTTCTTAAGTATAATGATTTAGGTTCTTAATTAGGATATTTCTGTTGGGTGTCTTACATGTTATTTACTGATAGTGCCCTACTCCTTAGATATAAGCAATCCTTAGTATGGCAAAAGAAAAAAAAAGATTTGTACTCAAGCAATTGATAAAAAGTAGTACTTGATTTTAACAACAGGCTTTGATAATCTGTTAAATAATAATATCTTCTTTACTTCATGGTAATATATTAGCTAGCAACATTAATATTTATCATCTTACCATCTCCAAGAGAGTATGAAGGAAGTTATATTACCATTGGTACCCATATTTTTTTCTCATTATCTAACATGTGTATAACTGCAAGGTCTTAGTCTGCATCCTACCTAGTCTTTATCTATTATTATTATTTTTTTTTTTTTGATACAGGGTCTTGCTGTGTAGTTCAGATTGGCTCACTATGTAGCCCAGGCTGACCTCAAACTCACAGTCATTCTGCCTCAGCCTCTTGAGTACTGGGATTACAGGCATGAACCACCATGCCTGGCCTACCTAGTCTTTAGCAGAGAAATTCTGCCACATTGCTTCTCCTGGGTGGCCTCTATGAGCCCATATTTGCCAAGTTGGTTGTATAAACACTTTGTCTCAATTGTCCTGGACCTTGTCTGGCCCGAGACAGCCTGTTAAGCAAATAAGGCTTCTTGCAGAGACTGCACATTCAGGACTCCAGGATCTGCAGTATAGTTGCTTGATGATTTATGGTGAAGGTGGAATTCCTGTGTGCCACTGGGCAATGAAGATAAAATAGATACCGTTGCTTCTGTGGATTTTTTTTTGCCCCCTCAATAGCTACTATTTAGAGGTGTTTAATTAGGTATAAAGTGCTAGAGATGGAAACACCTTTTCAGGTTACTATTGGACTGTGGAGTCAACTATAGGCTCCTCTTTGAATTTTCTAAACTAGCAAAATGTATTTCAGATGTACCTACATAATTTTGTCTGATCTTTCCCTGCTGGGGCAGATAAAATATTGCAGAGAACATAATGCCAACTGCTCTGATCCCTAATTTTCCTTTCATTTTCATCTTTTGCCACTGTTATGATTTGTGTCTAGATGTTCCCCCAAAGCCTTTTGCAATCATAGGGTTTTTTTTTGGAGGTGGCTGGATCTAGAGTGTGATTGATTCATAGTACAGTGCTGGAATTACAGGTGTTAGCATTAAGGGTGGGTGATTGCTGGGTGAGTCCACTGATTGGACTGGCACCATCCTAATCCTGGGAGACTTATATTGGATACACCATAAGGGATAGAAAGAGGCTTGTCTTGCTCTTGTTTGTTGCCTTTGCTGCTTTCTGCCACCATGAATTGTTGCCCCTCTGCCATGTGCCACCCTGCTTTGGAGCCAGCCAATTATGAACTGAAACCTCTACAAACTGTGAGCTGAATAAACCTTTTCCCCTTTAACTTTGGGTGTTGGGTATTTTGTTTTAGTAATGAGAGCAAAGTAACTAAGATAACCACAGAGGTAAGCTAACTCCCAAGGAAGCGCTCAGCTTCACTGTCAACAGGTGGTCACACTTATCTCCTTAATTGGTTACAATAATTTTGCGAAATAGCATTGTCCTTTATTTTTTATTTTTTATTTTTAAATTTTTTTTGGTTTTTCTCCGGTACCGGGAACCAAACTCACGACCTTGCACTTGCCAGGCAGGCGCTTTTTGCTGCTGAGCTAAATCCCCAGCCCCGCATTGTCCTTTAATAACCAAGAAGTTGACCCACTTTTCCTTATTAAAATCTGTATGAGGAAAATCATTATGTAGGTGATATTGAATATTAGATTGCAATGCCCAAGTATGTTTACACATTTTCAGGTTATTATGCAACAGATACTGAAATTTATAAATCTCAAGTTTTTAGTGGTTCTCACAGTATGGCCTACAGTACCATAGTAGTTTCACCTGGGAAGTTGTTAAAAATGCAAATTTTGGCTCCCTACATTAAACACTGGGTGCAAATATCTGGAAGTGGGGCTAGCCATCAGTTTATGTGGATGTTCAAGTGATTCTGATGTATGCTAAATTTTCGGAGCTCCTGACTTTAATGTTTCCAAGGATGAGTCTTTTTTTCTATCTTTTTAAATAATAACATGGGCAACTTATCTCCCTTTTTCTGACAGTATTTAATCATACTAATCTTTTCTCAAGCATAAATTAATCAGATTAGAAGCACCCTTTCCCTTGAAAAAGGATATCATTTCTCTAGCATGAGTGGCCTTATAATCGAAGGCATCAGTATAAGAACTGAAATGAAACACATGTGCAAACAATTCTTAGTACTGAGCCGTTCCTACCTTTGCATTAGAAGATATCCATAAGAATATTCCTTAACACCACTTAGCAGAGAGTAGAAGAAAATATGGGAGTAAAGCAGAGGTACTTTTAAAAGAACCTTTTCAGGGAGGAGGAAGGTTATATTGGATCATAGATAAAATGCTTTATAGAATACTAAGAAGGGGCGCCTATCCATTTAATGACTCTGTTAGTCGGTGCTTTACCATTTTATTATTGTTTTTATTGCCTAGAATTCCATCTCTCTCTGACAATGTTGGGGTAATTGTAGTAAACATATAACCATATCAGTCCTTGATTAATTAGCTGACATTTAGTGCTTAATATGTACCTATATATGAGCTAAAATTAGGATACTGAAAGCATGACCCCTGCATTCTAGCAAGGTTACAATCTATTTGGACTATTGGGAATAAAACTTGTGAAATTTGAGATCAGTAAAATAACATGGTCAAAATCAAAGAAACAAGATCGAGACAGCAAACATGGATGGAGAATTGATCACCCAGGGTATTTAGTATTTGTTTAAAAGGAGGCTTCAAAGGGCAGGTGGATCTCAAAAGATGGTTAAGCTCAATGGTGGATCCTTTGCAGAAATGCTCTCAATTCTTCTGCTTCCTTTATCTCTGCCCTTTAACAATGCAACTTTTAAGTTCCTCATATGAAAAGAATCTGCTCTTCCACTCCTTGAGTCTGAGGTAGCCTTGGAATGGTGACAGTGAAGAGATGCTAATCCTGAGCTTAGGTTGCAAGAAACTAAGTGGTTTGCACCACTCTCTTAGATCTTGTTCAGGTGCCATGAACAAGCCTATACTGTCTGCTGATGAATGAGACTATATGAGTTCTAAAATGAGCTGTCTCAGCTGAGACCATTGGAGACAGCCCTCAGCAGAAGAAGCCTCTGGCTGTGTCCAGTCCTAAACACCATAGTCCTGGGCTAAGTGAATGGATACAGTTCTAGGCCAACACACTTATGGAGTGGCTTGTCATACAGTGACAGATAATTGACAGAATGTCTGAAAGGTGAAAAGGAAGGGCAAAAGTGTTCTATGGTTGAGTTGAACCTGCAAAAAAGTCACAAGTCAAAAACAGTGTGGTCAGGCTGCCAAAAAATAGACTAGTAGGACTGAATATCTGAACCTCCTCCAGTAGTCAGGTAGGAGCACAGGTTTAAGAGAACTCATACTGGAGGCCATAATATGGTAACCATTCTTGAAGCATTCCACTAGTACAAGAAACAGGATTCCCCACCTGTTGAAACACAGACAGCATCCAGACCCTTTTCTTCCAAGCTACATTTTGAGAGAATGAAACATTCATTTTTAGGCAAGTATAAGATGCCAAGAATAAAAGATCTTTGTGGCTTATAGTTATTTTTATATAGAATTATGAAAGCTTATATACCATAATTTCAAGTAATGGCAACTTGTATAATCCCAGAGTAAAGATATTAAGAAGTTGGAGTGCTTTTAAAATCTTCAGTTTTTATAAGGTTGATCTATTACCCACTGAACAACAAGTTTAACTAAGTTTTATTGGGTCATTAAATATATTTTTCACCATAAAAAAGCATAGAGGAAATATCCACTTTGAATGATAAAATGTGTTCTGTCTTTCTCTTAAAAGGTACTGCTTGAAAAACGAAATATTCCTGGGATGTGGGGAGTTTTTCAAAAGTAGCTTCTTACATTTGGCAGGACAGATGGGCAGCAGGGATAGGATGGGGCTGGGTGAGGGGTGTAGCATTAGGGTGGAACAGCATTTAACTTACAGTTCCTTGTGTCTGGCATCTTTTCTTCCAGGAGCCACAGAAGTGTCTTTAACGAAAAAAGATTGCTGACAAAGTGCCATAAACTTGATAAAAATGGCCTTACTGATCAAGTATTTTAACTCAAATTATGTCTCTACCAGCAATCTCACACATGTCCCCAAATTGCGGTGAAGCAGGACTTTCACTAGAAGGCAGGGGTAGTGAAGACCGAAGCGTCACCCAGCAATGGAATCACAGAGGCCTCACACCTGAAGTGCGCTGCAAGGAGAGCGAGTGTCACAAAGTTATTCTGATTGCTGCCCTGGTCTCCTGTGAACATGTTGCTCCCTTTACCTTCAAGTAACCAGTTTCCCCAGAACTTCTCTGTACCAAGGACCCGCACGTCCGGTGTCCCGGCCTTTCTCCTCCGCCTCCTCCCACCTGCGTCTGGGCGTCCTGCGCCGGCTAACAGGTCCCCGCTCAGAGAAGCATCACCTCCGGCGCCCCAGCCTTCTCCGCAGCCCACTCGGACTGCAGCCTGTTCGCCGCCGCCGTCCTCCCATTGCAGCACAGGACGACCGAGAGGCAGGAGGCACGCGGGGCAGCGGAGGCCCAGGACGACCCCTGGCGGGCCCCGCTCGGAACCGGCATGGGGAAGGGCAGCGCGGGGCGAGTTCGCACCACAGGTAAACAGGCTGGCGAGGCGCAGGGCGCTGTCGCCGCCGCGGCCCCCCAACGACTTCCAGGCACGCAACTCCGCCTCCAGGGCTCTCGCCCTCGCGCTCTCGCCCCGCCGCTCGCCCGCAGCCCCAGCCGCCGCCGCAGCATCACTTCACACAAAGGACTGCTCCCCGCTGAGCAGCTCCCCCACCGCCACCTCCTCCTCCGGTGACAGCACCCGGCAGCAGAGCTTGGGCGCGGCGGCGGCGCGGGGGACCTGTCACTCCCAGCCACCGGGGCGGTGGCAGCGGCTTTTTTTTTTTTTTTCCCCTTTTCGCTTTTGCTTTAAAATTTCCCCCCTTATACCTCTTCGCCTTTCTGTGGTTCCACCCATCTCTCCCCCCTCCTCCTCCCACAAACAACTCTTCCCCCCATAAATAAATAAAAGGAGGAGGGTAACGAAGGGGGGAGGAGTGGCGCTGGGGGGAGGAAAAGGCAGCAGCGCGGCGGAGCGAGGCAGAGTCCGAACCGACAGCGCGGAGCCGCACGCACCTCGCACCATGAGATGGCGACGCGCCCCGCGCCGCCCCGGGCGCCCC
>NW_004955463.1:8009303-8033912 GCF_000276665.1 Chinchilla lanigera
GCCCACCGCCAGCGGGACGGCGCCCCCCTGGCCCACGGCCCCCGCGCCCAGCGCCGGACAGCCCCGGGAGGAGGCGCCCTATCTGGTGAAGGTGCACCAGGTGTGGGCAGTGAAAGCCGGGGGCTTGAAGAAGGACTCGCTGCTCACCGTGCGCCTGGGGGCCTGGGGCCACCCCGCCTTCCCCTCCTGCGGGAGGCTCAAGGAGGACAGCAGGTACATCTTCTTCATGGAGCCCGATGCCAACAGCAGCAGCCGCGCGCCGGCCGCCTTCCGAGCATCTTTCCCTCCTCTCGAGACGGGCCGGAACCTGAAGAAGGAGGTCAGCCGGGTGCTGTGCAAGCGGTGCGGTAAGTTCCCGGCCCCCGGGGGCGGCGTGCGCCGACCGGGCGCGGGCCAGGCGCGCGGGGCTCCGGGCTCGAGGGCGGCGGGCGGAGGCGCGTCCTGGAGTTGCGAGGGGAGAGTCGGGGACGCTGAGCAGTCCCAACAGCCAGGGTTCGCGGGCTCTACAGGCGGCGCCTTCTCCACCTTCCGTTCCCTAGGGGTACCGGTTGGCAAAGTCCAAGTTTGGTCCTCGGTTGGGGCTGCCTGAAACTTTTTAATCCTTTGGGGTTTTGTTCAGCAAGTAGAATGAAATGTGCCTGCTGCTTTCTTGCGTGTGGGTTACTGAACTTGGCTTTGGTGAGGAGCCGCTGATTATAGGTCCTCGGGATTTTAACACCTTGCTTTTACTCTTGAGTCTTGCGTGTGGTGATGATATGGCCAGGGACTGCTAGTGTGTGTTCACAGGAGGACAAGGAAAGGACAGTGGGGTGAAATTCAACCACAGACGTGGCGGAGTTTTTGGTGAAGTAACGTCCAACCGGTCGGTGCAGTCTGTGCCTTAGGAATACGTGTATGTGAGACATATGAAGTGACTTTTTTAAGGCAAAATCATCTCAAGGGTTTTTGTTATCGCAGTGTTTTGGTTTGGAGTATGTTTTGGCACGTTACTGAATCAGAGCAGATGAACATAATTATGGAGCTTCGCGTATAGGCCCCAAAGAATAATTTCAGAAGAGAAGTTTAGCAATCGATTTCCCAGAGCTTTCCCAGTTTTCATGCTAAAGAATATTCTTCCCAGGGCTGCATCACATTGCCAGGCTTGAAGAATTACCTGGTAATCTAATTATGTTTCTGAGGTAGCATTGCATTTATGCCATTCATAAAACAATTTTCTAGGATCTAAATATCTGTATCACTTCCTGATTACCATATAATCACTAACACATAGCAGGGTTTCTTTTCAAACCATAAATTAGCGTGATTACACATTGCAGATTCTAACATGAATAACAGCTTTTTTCCTTGGTCTTTATATACAGTATCAGTCTAATAGATGGTTGGATTAATTGAATTCTCACAAACCTTGATATCATTCTATGCTCAGTCTGCCTGGGATGCAAAGTGTGTCAATTCATTCAAATGTGTATCTGGTGTGGGCCAATTATTTAAATTTCTGATTGGCATTAGTGGCTCTTGTGTCCTGCAGTTAATTCATACCTAAGGCTTTGGTTTAATGACGGGAAAAGGCAGTGTTCACCCACCTTTCCTTCATGTTAACAATGTACTTCATGTGTCAGAGACCTGTTCAAACTGCACCACTCTGTGGACAGAAGCTCTTCAGAGTGGTGCTGAGGAAAGCTGAATGACGCTGGGATTCCCCGAGACTGGCTGAGATGTCACTGTAAAACATGGGAAATGCTCTGTTGGGAGCTGTCTTATTAGGGAACACAAAGCTTAATACCATGTACTGCAGCTTATGTTATTCTGTTGTAGAATCTGAAACAAAACCTTTAAGCTATATTATTGTCCAGTTTTCACAAGTTTTATTATATGTGACTCAGGAAGGATTTTGACTTTACCCCAAACCATATGAGTTTCAAATCATTTACTGTACATGTAAGAACTTCATATAAACTAAGTGACATGTAGTTAGCAGCGATTCCTAAGATGAGGGTAGTTTACTAAATTAGCAATGGTGTTAGTTACGCCTTTTAACTGGAAACAAATGTGAGACTGGAAGGATAAAATTCTTATAAGTATCCAGGGGATGTTTGGACATGGAAAAATCTGTACTGTCTGGAGGATTAAAATTCTATTTTGTGCTTGTAAGGGGAAAGCAGACTTTACTAAATGTAGGTAGTCTTGCCTTTTTTTTTTTTGTCAGAGAAAATATACAAATTGTGATGCTTTTAAAAAAGTGTGGTTTTTAATGAACTGTAAACCTCCCTGCACATAATGGAGTAGATTAAGAAATCATGAACCTACTGCTTTGGGCTTGTGTGATTATTGCGTTTGGTAATTTTAGTGTTATGTAATTTAAAGTGGGCTATAACGTGAAACCTCAAATAATCATTTAGCCAAGGACTAAGTGAAATCATGCTAAAAGTTTCTCTTGCATTTTTTACTCACATAGTAGTTACTGCAATATTGAGGGATAAAAATAAACAGTATAAGCTACTTTTAGTCAATCCATAGTTGGAATACTGGCTGTAAAGAAGTGTATGTGTGTGTGTGTGTGTGTGTGTGTGAAAACTTGTGAATTCACCCGCTTGTATGGTCTCAGTTAACAGTGCCGTTCAAAATCTACCAGGCAAAAGAACACAGACAACTACAAAAAATATACAGAGAGAATAGGGCTGATTTGTTCTGGGTGAGCAGCTTCTGTGTGCTTCTGGCTAGGAGATTTTAGGAAAGTGATAGAGGAGAGGGTCCTTATCAAAGGACATGAAGCTGGCCCAGGGGTGTGATGCTTGTGTGTAGGCTTGAGGCATGATAGTAGGCTGGAGAAGAAATATAGCAAAGTCATTTTGTGATATCATACCGAGGGGAAGTGTTTCCAGATCCTGTGCTCTCAGCTGCAGTTGTCTACGTGTTTGTTACTAGTGTAGAAACTACACATGCAACAGATTAGCCTTAGGGTTGAGCTAATGGAGAGCTTCCCTGAGCCTTCCCAGTCTAATATATACTCCTCAGCAGTGTGTGTATTAAAAGATGCTCTGTGAAAATGGACCCTTTGAAACAAACTTGGTATTTTAGAAGACAAGTCAATTTTATAGCCTGTTTGCTATATAGTTGAAGTTTGTACAAATTACACTTGCTTACAGTTGTTTAAATTCTTCCTAGCCTTTGGCTTTTCTCTTGTTTACTGAAGGACCCAAGAAATGTTGCTAGGTTTTGTGTTCATCAGAATCCAGTTAAGTTTACGTTATTCAAAAAGGCATTGCTTGTGCTACACTTTTAGTTTTGAAAGCATTGTGGTTATAGTAGGCAGAAACTGATTTACAGAAAGCAATAAAAACATGGATGTTGAATAGCATGCATGCAACTGGGCCATGCCAGATTTGCACATTGATTATGTCCTCCTGGGCCAATCTAAACATTCTGTATATAACATGATATCAGAATGAATATATATGCATATATTGATAATATAAGCATGTTTATCAAACATGATAAATGGTCCTCCTTTTTGTAATTTCCTCAATGACTGTTTATAATAAACTATGCTGACCTTATGGTGTTATAAAAGTGAAAAAACTGCTTCAGGGATTTTCCAGTCAGCACTGAAGAAAATTGTTTTTCTTATTAGCTTTATATTAAGGAAGTAGCAATAGGAACAGATATGGCTTGACTGCTTGTATTTTATAAGTACATACACATGTAAATTTAATTTCCCAAGTGTTTGTGACTGCTCTTTAAATCATATAAATCTTGCTGTCAAAAATCTATACCAGATTTGACTTCTGTTGAGGGAAGAAAATGTATATGTATTTATTTATATTTATGTTAAAAATGAAACCAAGAGAAGTCATTTGGGAAAACAACTCTTTCAAATAAAAATATTTTGAAGAGTGAATTTAAATATTTGAGTTAGAATATTTTACTAGCGCTGGGGGATAGTTCTTATCAGTGGTGGGGGATCTATAAATCCTCTGGACCTAGGGAAAGATTGGCCATATGTCTTAATGCATTAGCTAAGACTGGGAAGCTTAAATAACTGAGGATCAAAACAATGAGATGTGCTTCCCTTGGGCTGTATATTTAGAGCAAATGAGAGAGCAAAAGACGTGATTGGGGGAGTTACTGTCCTTGTCAAATATAATCTATTCTTTGTGCAGGAAATCTCCTTTGCTTCAATACTCATTTTCTTCCCGTATTTTTTCTTAATTATAAAAATAGCATTTTAGAATCTATTTTTACATTTCAGTGACAGTTTATAAACTGGCCAGATGTCCAGAGATCTTCATGTGCTCTGCCCTTAGCAATACTTAGGCTTTTATGGTTTGTTTTTAATGGGCTTAAATGATATGAAAAAACAGTCTCTCCACATAGCTCTTATTGAGTGGGTATTTGCTTAGCGATATGTAAATAAATAATGAAATAATGAAATAATAATGAAAGCAGGAAGTATGCAATTATAGTTCTTACTCCATCAAGCAATTTGTTACCAAAACCCATAACATTCCTTAGTCAAAGTTTTCCTAAGAAAATAAAAACTAATTTTTATCAGTTTTATTTTTAAGTAACAAATAGGCATCGTGGATAGTTTTCAGTGCCCTAGATTTTTTCATGCATGTGTTATTCTGTGCACTTCTATTATCCTTAAAAATTTAAGTTGCAATTACAGTAGCATGAGAAAAAGAGTAACTTAGCTAGTTTATCCCCATCACCACCACAATACCAGTCACTTTGTAATTCTCGAACAGTTCCTTACTGATACACTGTGTTTAAGTGTAGAGCTTAAGTGAATTATTTGAGAATTTATAGAATATAAATGAGTCTTTCTGAGTTGAGAGGTTGCTCTAGTTGAGAGGTTGTGTGATCAACATTGCCTACATTGTTTAGTGCTGTAAGGCAAACCTGATTCTGAAGGTTTACTCCCTAAGTTTCCACCCCCAAATGATCTGTTCAGATTGAGGGAGATAAAATAAGAGATTTTGGTGAAGTTGAGAGCTAAAGATGCTGCTTGGGATAGATCCAGTTTTTAGAATAACAATCCTCTGTATTGACCAGCCATCCAAGAACTCTCAAGAGATATAAGTAAGTGATAATTTGCATTATTGTTTGATCTTCTTTAAGAGAACTAGGATATTTTCCCCTATGGAAAGTTGTTTCCTAGGAAACTGTTTCCTAACCTTGATTCACCTTTGTAGGATCTAGTAAAATACATACTTTATTTTTCACAGTAACTGAAAAAAAAAGAAGAAATTTCCCACACAATTTGGACAGCATGTGGGTGTCTTCGCACTTGCTCCCTTGGATTTCTTAAGTGTTTTCCCTTCATCTCTATTTACCTTGTCATGACATTACAAAGGAAACCTTAAGTAAATGAGGGGTCCCTGAGAGGAGCTTAGTGGTAGGATTGCTGTTCCTCATCACATTGATTAGCCTTTTCTTGACATCTTAGAGTTCAGTTGCCTGGGTTCAAATACTGTATGTAGAAAACAGAGGTCTGAGATCACAAGACTGAATGCAGAAGGTCTTACTGTTCCTGATAGGCTCTTTGACCATCCCAGGAGGACACAGATAGTAACCTGCATTGCATCTTTACTTCAGAGGCTTTTCCCACAAAGCCCAAAGCTCTGTCTTTGGATGTCTGCCCTGGTGTGCTGGGAAGTGTAAGAAAACCGCTCAGAGTGGTGCATGGTTCTGGAGCCAATGGTCAGATTTAAAGGTAACAATTAGCCGAGAGAACCTAGAGGGGATAATTCTTTTCTTTTTGTTCTTCTGTGCCAGAATATGTAGGCTAAATAGAGCTCAGAGCAAGGGTTCATGCCTGGTGAGGGCCTTAGAGTCTTGGCTGTATGTGCCTCTGGGAGCCCAGGAAGTGTAAGGAAGAAACTAAGATGATATAAAGCGTATCTGCTTTGCTAGATTTAGAAAGCCCTCAACAGTGTACTATTGTCCTAAATGTTTGTGTCCCATTTGGAAGTTTCTATTAAGGCAAAGGGGATAACAAAATAAGGGGTTAACTAAAACAATGTGATTATAACTACTGTCCCACTCACTGCATGCATGTATTTATTTAATTATTTATTTAGCCTGTTTGGTAGACATAGCCTGATTTTATATATAGATTACTCACTAATAATTGAATGACAAATAACTGAAGCACCTCAGCTGACTTTATAGTGGCAATCGCCAATAAACTGAAGAAAGGAATCCTGATTCTCTTTAGTTTACTAATTTGGTGAGATAGACTGGCAGGAAGTAGTGTAGGAAGCGACATTCTATCAAGACATCATTGCATTCGTTCACTTCTAGAGCCCCGCCTGGATTGACCTTTGGGCTTCAGAGCAAGGTTGTTGAATTTCCCCAAACTTCATCTTCTTCAGCTATTTTTGGATACTATTTATTTCATATAGTTTTTAGCACAGCAGGGGAAAATTCCTCCTGTTGTAAATAACAGTGCACAAGAGATTTTTCAATGCTCACTGAATCCATACCACTGTTCTGAGCTGACCCATTCCCACATCATTCCAGTTCACTTTGAGTTCTTGATTTAATTATTCAGAAATATTATGTTCTCTCTTGATCTCTCCTCACAGGTGTTTAATGTAGTCATATAAGTTGTACTTTATGTTGGAGTTCAGATCTTAGAATCAAAGATGGAAAAGCACTGCTTATATCCCTGAGAAGTAGTGAAAAAGATGATTTTAGACAAATTGCTTTTCTTATTTTTAACATCATGTCAGCTCGTGGTGACACTGCAGGTGGGATGCATGTGGCATTTGGGCTTGGATGAATAATGAAGTCCTTCTCCTTCACTGTCTGAGTTGGCCCTGGAGGCATCAAGGGAGATGAGGTGTTACCATGGAGCAACAGATGCAGTGGCTGCAGGGAACATCTTGGCTGCACCTCTCTACAGAACATGGTAGCTGTCTACCGAGGAGGAAATGGATGGCTGTGTTTGCTTCACATCTGTCATTAAGTTTTGCCTTTGGGAGGTGATCCTGGCAGTTGGAACCTTTTGGTAACTCTCATTATGAAGAGGGCTGGCTTAGGGTGGGCGTTCTCATTGTAGTGTCATCAGCACACCATACTGCAGCATTGAGATTGCCTAGGCTCACTCTTTCTTTCCATAATACCTCTGTGATATCTCTTTCCTCCATTGTCTTCTTTCCCACCTGCAGAGATGAGTCCTCTTGCTCTCGCAAGTACTAGCAACTTCTCTTTCACTGGAGTGGGTCTTTTACTAAAACACTAGCATTTATAATATATTCTTATTATGGTGAGAAATCCCTTTTTTCATTTGTTGAAAAATAACATTTACCATTTTAATTACTTTTAGATGTGCGGTTCAGTGGTGCTAAGTCTTCACATTGTTGTGTATTTGTCACCACAAGCCATGCACAAAACATTCTCACTCCTCACATGTTAAATCTGGGCCCATTAAACACTAACTCTCTATTCCTCTCTCCTCTTCTCTTCTGGAGAACACCATTTCACTGTCTCTGTGAATATGACTACCCTAGGTACCTCATGTGAGTGAAGTTGTGCCGTTGGGCTCATTTACCTGAGTATGAAGTCTTCAAGTTTAATCCACGTTGAAGCATATGTCAGAATTTTCTTTTTAAAGTTGGACAATATTCCATTGTATGTATCCATGGCATTTTGTTTACTATTATCTATCAGCAGACACTTGGCTTACTTTAATCTTATGGCTATTGTGAAGAATGCTACTATGAGCATGGGTGTTCAAATACCTGCTTGAGTTCTTGCTATCACTTTTTTTGATGTATACGCAGAAATGTAATTCTGTTTACATTTTCAACGAATCGCCACACCATTTTCCATAGCCACTGCATCATTTTAGGTTCCCATAAGCGGTGTACAAGCTTCTAATTTCTACATATCGTTCCCAAAACATGGTATTTTCTGTTATTTCAATAGTAGCCATCTTCATGGATGTGGAGTGGTGGCAATCAGTTTTTATATTGTTGTTTTTCTTTGAACCAAGTTTATCTAATTACACTGCTGTTAACAAGAAACAAAAGTTCTCAGAAAACGAAAGTGTTCCTCTAATCAACTCAATTCAAACAGAATTTAGAAGCCTAAATCTGAAGCCAGCAAATAAAAATTACAACAGATAATAGTTTAATAAAAACAATGAAAAGTTGAAAGAATACATTTTTCCTTGGAAACTTAGAAAATCGTCTTTAAGACTATAACAAAATATTCTAGTTTTGTTTGTATTGCTGTTTACTTCAGAAAGGTACCTTACCATATGTGGAATAGAATCTTTTAATTTATATGACTTATTAGTTTCCTTTTTTTCCCTCTCCTTTTAATTTCTCTGTCTGTATTCCTGTCACTCCAATCCCTTTACATTAAGTACTGCACCGAAACCTGTCATTCTAATTGCTGTTGTTACTAGGTCTCTCTTCTCAGAAATTTCCAGTGGATGCACTACAGTTAACTATAGATCCTGACACTCAGGTATCTGCTCAACCCATGTGAACCTTATCTTTTTCCTGTGTGTGATATGAACGCTGTAATCTAGTCTATGAAGAGGCCATATATTTTCTTAATTTTTCTGTTTTCACATAGGATACTTCTGCCAGTGTCTCCTTCCTCCTCATTTCTGCCCATGGAAATTCAGCCCTTCCTTCGAGAGACAGTTCAAATCTCACTGCTTTCATGATAATCCAAGTAATTATTCCTGCGAGAAAAACTAGATTTTGAGCACAGAGTGCTTCTTTTCTGTATACCATAGATATGCTACTGTACAATTACAGATATTTCCTTTATCTCATTGTGTGTGTGTGTTTATGACTTAATGTGTTTTTTTTCCCTGTTTTTGCAGAGCTGGGGATCAAATCCAGGGCCGTGAGCATGTTAGGCAAGTAAGCACTATACCCGTGAGCTACAACCTTAGCTGTACAACTTAGGTATTTAAAATTTTTCCCTGTAGGTATCTTGCTTCATCCAGAAATCCACACCATCTGTGGACAGATGATTTAGCTTATTTGCAAGAGAAAAGTACCTTAACCTCATAGTGAGGAGAATCCTTTCCATTTCCAGATTGTGATGACGTGCCTGTGTAGTTTTGGGTAACTGACTTTGTTTACCAGTTACTTGATGTGCAAAATGAGAAGGTGGAACCAAGGAGTTCTTTGAAGTTTGTTCAGACTGTATTTATTCCTTCTTTTAAAAAGGACCCAAAATATGTGAGTCACTTTTGCCCCCCGGAACTCTTCTCTTTCTCTCTTCTCATCTCGGTGATGTTCTGCAAAGAACAGTCCTAGTCAAACAACTGCACACAATCTGAGAGAGGAGAAAGAGAGCTGAAAGGGAAGAACCCTTCAAGGGGAACATGTCTGCTTTTTCTTTCAAACCCTTGTACCTCCATTGCCTTATTGTGACACTGTGTTAAGCTGTCTTAAATATTTACAGCTGTTTTGATTCCCCAGCACCATCTTTTCACAAGGGCCACTCTTTCCGCAAATCTGTCTTTGCAATGATCAGGCATGATTAACATAGTATTCCACAGCTGTAAAGTTTTAGAACCGAAATTCCAGTCATTTATTGCAATAAAATGAAAGAGATTCAAACTTTTTCAGGAAGTTGTTTTGATTCCATAAACCTGACACTGTTTTAACTTCTAATAATCAGTGGGCGAGTGAGAACAGAAAACAGGAAAATTTTAGTGTTCAGCAGGATGGTACAGGTCTGATGATTCTGGGGAGGGACTTCCTGACATGATGCCGAAGTTGAGCTAAGGGACCTCTTTTCTTAACTCATGTTTATTGTGGTTTGGGCAAGAAGAGGGTACCATTAGTGCTTTTCATGGGTCTGAAGAGCAATGCAGAAATAATTTGTCAAGTGAGGAATAATTTGATATGACTTTTAAAATTACTTCATGTAGAGGCATTGGTATCTTCAGAGCACCAGGGCAAGCCAGGCAACACTTCCTTGGGCTAGTTTCATTTTTTTGTTTTCCTTCAGGGCAGCCCCTCTGAGCCACTGATGGGTTCACACACTGCAGATGAATCAGTGCTGTTTTATAAATCATGGCTCCTCAATATATATCCTCAATATATGTCTCTGCCTTTTCTTTATGGTTCTAGACCCATATATCCAGATACTTACCAGATAACCCAGGTGTCCTACACGTGCTTTATATTAAAAATTAAGCAACATCTCATCTCCCCTGCCAGTCCACCTGCACATCTGTATACTAATAACAAAACTACCATGACTATTATTATAATTACTACTATTAGTCCCAGTGGATTCCTTGATCAACATTTGTTCTGTGCCAGAGTATTAAATGCTGATATAAATTCATTCAACTGTTGCTATTAGACAGTATTAATATTTTCTTTATTACCCCAGACACAAACCCCATCCTTCTGCCCCATGTCAGTCTGGTGACCAGATCCCATTGATTCTATCTCTTTAACAAATCTCAGATTCTTGCTTTACCCCAGCTCCAATGTCTCTATAAGTTTTCTGTTTTATCTTTACTGTTATAGTAGCCTTCTATCTTTACTGTTGGATTCTCCCCCTCTTTGGATGATCTCTCCACTATTGCTATAGTCATCTTTCTAAAACAGAAAGAGAGCATATTCTGCCTTTAATTGAAGTGCTTGAGTGCTGCCATCAGGATACAACCCAGACTCCTTAGAATGGCACATAGAGCCTTTCATCTTTTGTCTCATGTGTTCTTGTGCAATTTCTTCTTCTTTCCGCAACCTTGCACTACACTGATGGCATTGCTGTACATGTGCAAATGGCTTTAGGGCTGTATGTGTTTATACACATTGTTCCTTGCTCTCAGAATGATCTTTTACTCCACCTTTTCCACCTTTACTACCCAATATTCCAGGTTGACTATGTCCTTTCTGGATGAGTGGTTAAATAAAACTTTATAGCTATGTTAAGGATTATTTGTAGTCTTTAAAATATTATTGTAGAGGAACAAGATGATTTAGAGATATGTTCATAGCATATTATCAAGCTTTATAATACAGTATTTGTCTGCTATTTATCTATTTTTTCAACCAAAAGAGAAATAAGAGACTAAAAGTTCATATAGAAAAATGTTAACAGTGTTTATCTCTGGGTTATAGGGATTTTTTTTTTTTTTTTTGGTTTTTCTCCGGTACCGGGAACCGAACTCACGACCTTGCGCTTGCCAGGCAGGCGCTTTTGCCGCTGAGCTAAATCCCCCGCCCCCCGGGTTATAGGGAGTTTTCATATTT
Organism: Chinchilla lanigera; assembly: GCF_000276665.1. Lineage (NCBI taxonomy): Eukaryota > Metazoa > Chordata > Mammalia > Rodentia > Chinchillidae > Chinchilla > Chinchilla lanigera. The sequence goes on from NW_004955463.1 coordinate 8,020,553, forward strand.
AGATTTTTCATTTTGTTTAATTATATTTTCTGAAGTATCTATAAGGAATATACATTACTTTTTAAGAAGAGAAAATAGTAAATGCTATTTATAAGTAGTGACCTGTGGCAAGGATATCCCTTTAAAATATTAATATTTCCTTTCTCATAATATATTAAGTTAGTGTAAGCTTACTGTGGAAACAAAGAGGGTTCCATATATTTATGTTTATTTCTGCTCAGTGAATGGACAGAACACAAAATGTTCTACATCTTTCTTTCCTCTAAGAATTGTGCTAACAGCTGGACCATAGCTGAGCCTCAACTTAGACCCAATTGGTTGAAAAAGGCAGGATTCCAATTTGTGACAGTCATTTTACTTTTAATGGCATAGCTAGCTTCTGAAAAGTAGACAAATGTTTTTTCTGCTGTCTCATTGCAACAGGAGAGTCCAAATATACACAACAGATCGTAAAAGGCCTCTATGTTTATTGTTGATAAATAGCATATTAACTACACATTCTTCCTTATGCTCAACTTAGCATTTTATGGTTGAGTTCGCAATAAATCTTTAAGGTTTCATGATCTGTATGTCTGGTTTTGTTTGATATTGTTGAAAGTGCAGAGGGTCAGCATCTCTTTGGTTGGCGTGTTAGGGCGCCTTTTTAGAGTTGCATGTTTAATAAATCATTTTGATATAGGGACTGTGGAGAAATACTGTCAGGTTTTATCACTGCTGACTTAATTGAGTTTCATGATGCTCATTTTTTTCTTAGTGGGATAAATTAAAAATGGCCGATAATGCTGCCCGTAAAAGCAAAATGGTTAGGTTAAACCTGCCCAGTGTATTAAATGTATTGATGAGTAATCTGTCTACTGTTTTTTAATCATGTTTATTAACTCTGTAGTAGTTTTATTTCTAGTAACTTGCTAAATAACTGTTATTATGTACTCAGTAATATTTCTATTTAAAATACTATTGAAAAGTCCACCGTGAAAATGATTAAGGTGCCAATATCATCCACCTACTTACTGTTAGCAAGAATTGCTGGAGATTTTATGATTAGCTGGGTATATTGTTGTGGTTCCTTTGTGGAACCTAGGAGGAAAGGGAACCAGTTCATAGAAAGTGAATGGAGACAATGAATGGTGTTGAAACTGTGTAAAATAATTAGACTTTGTAAATCTGCATCATACATGCTATTGTAATGTGTCTTTAAACATATTAGTAACTGTTCAGAACATAAAGGATATATATGTACGTATATATGATACATATGTATCACATGTGCATGGTGTAAGCAATAGTGATGTATTTGCTGTGCTCTTCAGCATGGGCTACTTGCCTTTGTAAAATTATTGAATTTTGTCATGGGCTACTTGCCTTTGTAAAATTATTGAATTTTGTTGACTACAAGACAACTAATGACAGTCTTCCTACAAGTCAATAGAAGACATATCTGTTCATTAAAATGGAATAAAAGTTGTCATTCATTTACCCCTTATCTTCTTTGCAACCAGTTTGCTGCGACCTCAGATCCTATTTCTCTGCTCTGAGATTTAGGCAATCCCATCTTGAGATAGAAATTATATGAGCCATTCTTGAGAATGTGTCCTAAACAAATCATGAGAATTATGAGATTTCTAAGCAAATATAGGGAATGAATACAAAAGGAAGCAGGAGCTACACTTTATTAATTTACTTATTCAGTAAATGTTTATTGGGCATTTATTATTGATGGACTGGGTACTGATTTCTGGGATGACAATGATGAGTAAATTAGATATGGCATTTTCTGATCTATTTGGGTAGAAAGATGAAACAGTTACCCCAAAATGATATAAATTGTACTTACAAATGTGCTGTATTTTATAAGGGAAGAGTACAAGGTCTTAGCAGAATATATAACAGAAAAATATATCTTGGCCTGAAAGATACAAGAAAGCTTCCTTGAGAAAACAGGAGGGGAAAGGAGGTGGTCATGTTAGCTTTGAACCAGTGGTAAGGAGCAGCAGAGAGGAGAGTTGGTGCAGAGGAGGCGAGAGTGAGGTCTTGGAGCAGAAAGGAAGGAGATAAGGAAAAACCAGTCTATTCTAAACTTTTGAGGAGTCTGGGCTTTGTCCTAAAAGCCCGGGAAACTGTGGAAGGGTTTTTCAGCATCAGATCACGAGATTTCCATTTTCCAAACATTGCACCTGGTTGTATGGAGAGTGGACTGGAAGGGACTTAGAATGTATGTCGGGACTTCAGGTAGGAGCCGAGGTAAGACTGCGCTGAACTCAGACTAGAGTGGGAGCCAAAGACAGGAAGAGAATCCAAGGATTTGAGGTTATGTCAGAGCCAGTGTTCATCTTGGCTGTGAAAAGGGAATATGTTTGAAGGGAGGTGGGGAGGTGGATTTCAGCATCCTCGCATGGACACACTGTGTGCGTGGTAGGTAGTGAGGTAGGGAAGGAGAAGAAGAGTTACGTTCAGTGTGATTTTGATGCATTCAAATGAAAATGTGATGTAAACCCTTGAGTGCACAGAGCTGGAAGAGAATAGAAGGTTGGTTATGAATTTTGCAGTTTTGGAAAAAAATATGATATTTTTATCTCCATAGAGTAGGGAAGATTGGTTTAGGAAGGAGGCTTGAGGGCGAGGAACAAGGAGGAGAGAAAGAAGTATGAGGAACAATAATAACCTTTTAACATGTTCCCGACAGCTGTAATTAGTGTCTCTCACTGCTGGGTGGCTTGAGCCACTGGTGGCACATGCACAGCTGTCCTATCTGGTGGCTTTTTATTAATTTTATTAGTAAAAAGAGCAATAAAATGATTAGATCTGTTGGTACCACCAGTGGCTTTTTATTAATTTTATTAGTAAAAAGAGCAAAAATGATTAGATCTGTTGGTACCACCAGTGGTACTGCCAGATTGATCAGTCATGCATGTACCACACAGGTTCAGGCTGGCAAGAACGACTTAAAGCTGGGGCAAGAGGATGAGACAGGGTGATAAGACAGGGGCAGTCAGGGAAGGGAGATGAAGATGCACAACGGTTCAGGATGGAAGGAGCTGTCAGCGTGTTTGAGTCCCTGTGACAATGCTAAGGGAGGATAGGTAAAGGACAGCTCAACTTAGCATTTTTTACCTGGTAACTACTGTCAGCACTTTAAATTGAAAAGAACATGTTGTAGTTAGCAGCAGGGAGGACTTAAAAGTCTGTTCTGGCCAAGCACCAGGGTTGTTGCCCAGACAGGAGTGGGTTGGAGACTTAGACCAAGCTCTGGTTGATGATGATGACGACGACGCTGATGACAACGATGATGATGATTTGTCTTTTTGAGACAGGGTTTCACTATGCAGTTCAGGCTGGCCTTGAACTCACTTTGTAGTGCAGGCTGGACTTGAATGCGCAGTGATCCTCTGGCCTCACCCTCCTGAGTGTTTGGATTACAGGCATGAGCCTCCACATCCGGCCTCACACTCTGGATTAGTAAAATTGAGTTTCAGTGATATTTTTATTTATGTGAACATAAGGAGCAGGAAGCCATTTTAAGTCTTATGAGGCTTTTCTGGGATGGGGCTTGGTTGAAAAGAATGACTGTAATTCAGTGATCTAATGTATAATTTGTATAAAGATGGGATTAAAAAATCATCAAAATTAAATTACATGTGCTGGTACGGGTATTGCTGAAGTTCACCTTTTTATTTGTGTATTTTCCCATAGCTCAGAATTCTTTCTTATGTATCATATAAGCTCCTTCATGATGAATTAGTTTTTAAATTTTTCTTGACACAGTCACTTGGGAGCTAACTACTATCTCTAGAGCTGGCACTCCGGTACTATGAGAATATAATGCATTGTTACATAAGTAATTGTGAAGTGACACCTATCAATCTAATTTAAAAGAATATTTGAATCAAAAGGTCTTTGAACCGTGTGTTAGGCTGACAAAGGAGCTACCTTTATCTGAAGCTATGGCTGAGCATTTTAATGAGCAGCAGTCAAGAAATGCAAAGTTATTATTCTGACAGTAACTGCCTGCATTTTCTTGCCTGTCTATATGCACCCTTTTATTGCCTTGTAAGCTACTGAATTGATGCATTTATAGATATTATTTGCATAAGGAATTTGAAGCACCATGGGAAAAATGATTTTGAATTTTCTGCTTCTATTTATTTACTTTCTGCACAATGATAGTGTTTTCATGGAAGGAATTTTTATTACATTGGGTGTTCCTAATATTAATACAGTGTAAATAAGCTAGAAGATGTTTTTTGGACAACCGCACATACAGGTCAAAGGGAATAAGAAAGAGGTTGGAAAGAAAGTCCTCTTAAAATAGGAAGAAAGCTCTGACCTCAGCTCCAGTTGAACCTGGAGAACCATGGAATGGTTATTGGGCCAGATGTTCTCATTTTGGGCAGCCCAATGGTTTGCATGTTAGAATGTGCAGATTCTTGGGCCTGACTTATGGCTATAGCAATCCATTTAGTCCAAGGATTGTGTGGACAATCTGAAGTTTTGCAAAATGCTCTAGATGATTTAATGTACATTTAGGTTTGTGAGCCTTTGGCTAATAAAGTTGAACATTCCCTGAAAAAGAATCATGAGGTGGGTAAGAAAAGAATTAGATTTTTCTATTATGAGTGAATAATTTTTCATATTTGATCTCACTTATTCCTAACACCATCTTGCAAGGTATATCATTTTATTCCAGTTTTAACCCAAGTTTCAAAAAGGTTTACAGAACTTGAAAGGTCATGCAGCTTCTAGGAGACAGAATCTTTATTTACATTCAGGTCATTTGATACACTCTGTTAAGATTGTGCAAGGTTCCGAACAAAGCAGTCCGATGGAATCCTTGTTGCACCATCCTCTTGCTCCTTTCCACCACGTACCTATTGCTAAAGGCAGTCTTTATTTGTCTCTAAAGAGTGTACATGTGGTAGCTGAATGGAGAGGACTGATTATGTTTTGAGAGAACCGAGGTGAGATATACTCGCTTGGATAAACCTGTCTTCAGCAGTCTGCAATGAACATGGCATGTTATGACCAGATTTGATCTTGCGTCTCTCAAAGGTCTATGCTCACAAGTTCATTGTCTGAATGAGAAGATGTCACACACTGTACATAAGGATATAAGACTTGGTAAGGCCCCACAAGGAAGAAGCAAGAGTCTGGAGTGGACTTAACATGCTTCTTAAGAGTCTGGGCTTGGCCAGTACATCTTTCTGTCACTTGTGATCCTGGGAACATTGCCTGATGTTTCTAAACTTTATTTTTCTGTTGGTAAAATGAGAGTAATAAGTCTCCCCTAGAGACAAATGCATGCCAACTGAGATAATGTATGTAGAACAACTTGGTCAGAGTAAGTGCCCAATTAGTATTATTTGGGAGAGAGAGGGGTAGCTACCTCCTCCTGTAGTTATAGGACAGGCCAAATCTAAGTAGCTAGGATGCAGTGGGGCTGGGTGTATGGAAGAAGGTAGCAAGATCCAGAGACAAAGATAGACCTTTCTCCTTCATGGCTTTGGTTGCTGTTCTCTAGGAACCAGGAGAGTTCTCCTAACCCATGTGTGCCTGAGGTCCTCCATAAGGGCACTCCTCCTGGCGTAGTTTGCAGAGCTTTAGCATCGTACCAATTTGGTGCTCATCAAGGCTGCACATGCCTGAGTCCCCTTCAGACCCAGGAACTTCCAGGCATTTCTGATGCTCCCTGCAACTTGAGAAGTGCTGACAGGTTCTCTGCATGTGGACCACACTGGGAGAAGATGCTCAGTCAGAGAGGAGCAGTTGTCCAGATTCAGCCATGCTGGCTATAAGACCAGTGTCCTTTCTTCAGAGTACAATGTGGGATGGTGGCAGCAGCAGCTGAAAAGATACTGAGGAAAGAGAGAGAGGGAGAGGGAAAGGGAGGAAGAAAGAATCTTTGCTATAAATGTTAAATGATAGCATGCCCTTTCCCAATGGGTTCTGGGCCATAAATGAGGAATAATGAAGCACCCAGCAAGAATCTTCTCAAAAGAGCATCAGCCTGAGAGGAGCTGTGGTGCTGGGAAGCAGATGAGGGAAGACACAGGACATTTTGTTGAGCCTCAGTAGCAACAGATTAAGGGAGGAGCTCTTGGGGATGGGAGTCAGAATAGCCCCGGTCCCAGGGTAATCTCAGGCTTTTTAGGTGATCAACATTTATTTATTTTTTAGTTTTTTTAACTTCATCTTTTTAGATAGTCATTGCTCAAGCATTTTGGGCTCAGGGCTGTGGGAAGATTTCCCACCTTGCTATGTTTTCTGTGGAACTAGGCTGAGAACAGAGCTTCTGCATTTAGAATATCTTAGGGGAATTGAGCAAGATAAAAAGCAACCTTTTCATAGCTACAAGGAAAAAAATGATGTATTTTGCTTTCTGTCTTTTCTGTACTAATGATCTGGGTTTATTTAGTATACTTGTTCTTTGCTAGGTCCTGTATCTGTTATCTTGCTAAATCCTGGTAATAATCCAGAGTTTGTCATGCTTATACCCATCTACAGATTGAAACTATTCCAGAGTAGCTGGGGAATTTGCCTAAGAGACACAGCTCAGTGAACGGTGAAGCTAAGATTCAGAACCCAGTTAGGCTTGTTACAAAGTCAGAACTAGGTACCTTTATGTGCCAAATGCACGTTCTCTCTATCTGGTTCCTAGAAAAAAATATACAACATGTGTGACAACCACTTGAATGTAAATAATAAAAGTAACTGTATTTCCTCCTTGCCCTTCTTAATTCAGCAAGTACTATTTACTGTTCCTGTTCTGCAATGATTGACTGATATTCTGTAGGATTTGGGGAAGTTTGAGGAATTTACAGTCCCACTGGGGTGAAGAAGGTGAGTGCTTGACCAGAGTGAAGCCACTACATTCCACAGATGTTTAGATAAAAGAGACAGCAACTCTTCCTGGGCACACCAGGGACATCTCCAGGGAGAGTGAGATTTGAGACAGAATTTTTGGGACAGAAGGACTGTGTTTCATTTTATGTTTGCAAAGTATGTTTAAAACCATTTGCAGAATGTGTTAAAAATGTTTGCAAAAGTGTGTGTGAGTTGGAAAAATAATTACAATAAGGAGAGTCTTACAAATACTAGATATTTGCAAGCTTCTTTGTATAATTCTTAGGCTAACATAGGTTCACTTACCACTGAAATAATAAAACCTGCACAAAGGAACTCCACCAAATGGAGGACAGTTTATTTTTGATTTCTTTCCTTTCTTTCCTTTTTTTGGAGGGAGAAATATATATCAACCAGTTTTCTTGGAAGAGTAGAATTTGTTTCAGTAAGGGAGAAGATTACACCTTGACTTAAGCTCTGTTAATAGAAGCATCTCCTTGGTTTTATTTTGAGGAATTTTTTATGTTGTTGTTGTTTTTATACACTGTTGGGAGTCCACAATGACATGGTCATTTTCTATGAGGTTATTTGGCCATCATTTATCCTTTTAAATTCATATCTCTGGTCTCATCCATAATTGTATTTGCATTGTTATTATTAACGTTTAATAGTGACCACCCATTAAAACTATTGCAGTTCCTAAGTATATTGTATATTTAACTGACGTGTTAATGCTTCTGGATTAGAAGCTGAAAAGTAATTAAAATTCTTGTTCTTGTTGTAATGCTATTACAATGATGATGATTTAGTATTTCCCCAAATAGTTTGTATAATTTGGTCTTTTTCTTCACTTGTATGTCTCTTTATTTGCTGGACAGGATATTTTAATAGTCATATTTAAAAGAAATAAACTCAGCTGTTGAGAAATCCTTTTACAATGCTGTATTAATCTATTTAGCTCTCAGACATTTCTTAGCAGATCAAAGGAATTTCCGGGGCACTCCCAGAGGTCGGACTGACTTTTATCTGTCTTAATGAAGGTAATTAAGATTCCTCATCTTACCAGGAGATGGTCCAGACCCTGAGTGGATTAGTCCCCAATGGAATCTTGGGAGAGGAGGACCAGCAAACTATAGACATTTCTAAATCTTTAACTTTAGTACGTATCTATTACAGTAGTTCTTACAATGTGAGGGTGAACTTAGGTCTGCATAGCCTACAGTTGCCAATATTTTATATATGTATAGCTCTTTCTTTCTCAAATCCTGATGATTATTCTGATTCTGATGTCATTCATTTCACGTGGATCTACAACACTTTGTGGGTATATAGGGATGAAGCAAATGAATCTCTAACCAATAAACCCAACAACCAGTATATTCATTGTATCATTGATTTCCACTGATAGTTTTATAGCATGTGGCTTTATAAAAAGTCATTAAAATATATGTTCCGACTTTTTCTAGGCACTGGCTAATGGATGGCCACAACTTTAAATACTCTACAACAAAATATTAAAAGTCAGTGAAAAGAGTCTTTGGCATAGCACCGCTGTCTTTATATTCAAAGTCATTTATGGAATAAATATCCTTTGAGCACGTATGAGCCAAACACTGTGCTAGACCTCCAGATAAAATGCTGAACGGGGTACTTGCCCTTATGGTGCACATTTACATTATAATCTATCATCTTGTCAGGCTCTTATCACTTTCACCCAGGGGTCATAATTTATGTGTCTTGCTGGTAAGTGGCTTGAGCCACCTGTGGGACATGTATGACTGCTCCGTGCATGACAGTACTACTTCTACCACAAGTGGTACAAACCACCTGGTGGGACAGTTACACATGTACCAGTGGTGGTACAAGCCAGTGGGAATGTCTTAAAGGCCTTTTTTTCAGTTTAATCTTGAGTTTTAGTCTTTCCTACCAGATTTGGGGAAAAGAAAGAACAATGTAAGCATTTCTGTCTGCAGCAAGATGATTTTCCATTGCAGCACATGGGTTGGCATTTCCAAGGTAAATGGATCCACAAAGTTAAGTTGTGAAGTGAATGGACAGGAGCAGGTAATTTGTGCATGTAGGAGAGGGTTTCCCATTTTCGGTGCATTGAGTGATCAGGGATGCTAAGTAATATTCAAACATCTTTCTCCACAAATTTTAAATTTAAAAAGTCCATATGGGTTTTTAATGTGCAGTTAACTAAAATTGAACTGTCCTTTAAAAAATAGCATTTGTCCCCATGAAGGAAGGACTCCTGAAAATGTTATGAGAAAGCTATATTAGCTTTAGCCCATGTAATTTCTACCTTAAAAGATGAGAAAAAATATTGATACCGTTGCATTTTCAGTGCCTGCCAGTCTCACATAGCTCTCCTGCATTTCTGGGTTCTACTTCAGTCCATTTTCTGCTCTCAGTTGGTCTTACAATCTCTGAATGCCTTCCATGTTCTAAGATGGATGCATGTGAGATAGATGCAGTAGTCCTATCAACTTTGTTTGAGGTACTTGTAGAGCCTCAAATGTGTCACATAGCATAGGATAAATGTGAACGAAAATACTCCTTGGTTAGAGTTCATCCTTACCATTAAGATAGAGTGGATTTGTGAATGCTAGAAATACTTATAGATCTCATAAACAAAATATATCAGGAATGTACTGGGATATGGGAGGAATAAATACAAGAATTCTTTGGGTTCTGCTTCTCTTTATTCTTATACGTCCTTCCCCCACCCCCTGTGATAGGAGAGTTGGTCACATGCTGGGATTAAGAGTGTGTGGTCACTGAATTAGTCCACTGATTGATTTGGCATAGTTATGAATAGGATTAAGGGTGCCCCAGCCTGAGTGTGAGTGATACCCCTAAGGGCAGGCAGCCTGGATAAGATATAAGGGACAGAAAGAGGGTCCTTGCTTGTTGTTCATTGTTTGTTGCATGCTTGTTGCTTGCTGTTTTCTGCCTGCCATGAACTGATTCTCCTCTGTGATGGCCCTCTGCCATGCTACCCTGCCTTTGAACCAGCCAACTATGAACTGAAGCCTCTACCTACTGTAAGCCAAATAAACCTTTTCTCCTTTAACTTTGTGTGTTGGGTATTTTGTCTCAGCAATAAGAAACGTAAGACAGCAGGGAACCAGAGAGAGGAATGGAGATGAGAAGGAAGGGAAGGCAGAGACTCTGGAGAGAGACAGAGAGAGAGAGACAGAGAGACAGAGGAATCTCATACCTCCAAACTTCCACCACGGAGGGTCTAGTATTTTCCTATCAGTATTTGTTGGGTACCCATGATGCAATTAACTGTAGATGATGGTGTCGATGTACTTTACTTTCCCAGTTGTGTTATGGGTAGGAGATGAAAGTTACCCTTCTGTGGGTCATGCATACCACCTACAAGTATTGGGGTGGTAAGGATGTAGCTCAGTGGTAGAACACTTGCCTCCTCCACGTGAGACCTTGGTTTAGTCTTTCAGCACTGAAAAACATTTACATAAAGCATGACTTACTGCACTTGTATTCTTTTTTAAATGTGAAAGTCTTTATATAACATTGTGCAGAATTAGGAATGAAGCCATAGGTGGGCACAGGGTAAGGTTAGATCCAGCTAATGGGCTGGTGTGTAGGTGATAGCAGGATTTTGAATAGGTAAGGGACTGTCCCAAATATTAGTTGCTTCTCTGTCATTCTTCAGTTTCCTTCAATTTTTTTTGGAGTTGGAAATTGGAAGGAGGGTACTGCAGGTTGAGATGATGAGGAAAAATGAGAAAATAAAAATAATAGATAAATATATTTAGCTTTGTTCATTTCATCTACATCTCAAACTCTGAATTGATGAATATGGCTTTTCCTTATAAATGATTAGTAGGATTCTCTGGCTAATTAACTAAGAGAAAAGAGGCAAAGAAAATACTCTTTTCTATGTTGCAGACATTTATCATTTTTTTGTTTAGTTATTAATATCTCACTACTCATACTTTAGCTTCATAGTTCCCTTCCTTCTTCAGGAAAGACTGGCAGGCATCAGTAAACTTCCTTTGTAGTGAAGACTTCACACAACCGAAAATTCTTAGAAAAGGGATAAGCCATCAATTAATGGCTTATATTTTTCCATCTCAAAATTTGTTGGGATTCTTTAAAGACAGAATGACTTACATGAGTTTTACAGAGATTAACTGGGTAGAGGAAAGTAGGGGATACCCATGTCCTGAGAGAAATACAAAAGTTAAAGACATGAAAAGGAAAGGTATAATTATTAGTGAAAGACTTCTGAGAAGTTTCCTGGGAAGTTATTCAGGGCCCAGTGGAAGGATTGTTCTACCAGTTCACTTGGAGTTCTTGCAACAGTTTTCATTATCTGGTTCTATAACTTCTCTTTAACCTCCTAACAGAGTAGCTTGTAAATCTTATACAATACTTTAATCCTACTTAACATTATAATGAGAAAAAAACAAAACACAGAAGTGTTTTCCTAGATTCTTTGTACCAAGTAGTTAAACCACAAGGGAGGTTGGAATGGTGTGAGAAGGCTGTTGATTGTTCTGCAAAATCAGGCTTCACAGTCTCTTCTTTTTTTCCAGAGAAAGAAAGAAGGAGCCACAACCAACTGGCAGAGCTCAATTAGATTATGAGTTAATCAAGATCATGTACTCTGTGCTTGGCACTGCATTGGGTACAGTATGATTGGTATAGTACTGATTGGTACAGTAACCTATCAGTTTATAGTCTAACTGGGGAAGAATCTAGATTGGGGAAAGTAACTACAACTTGATAATATTTTTAGCAAAATGTCAGATGATGAGATCATGGATAAACCATTGAAGTGCTCAGAAGCAATAGAGCTCAGTTAAACCAGAGAGTGTCAAAGAGTTTTTTGGAGGGTGAGGTCTGAGATGCGCCTTAAGGGGTAGCTGGGGCAGATGTGCATAAACGCATGTGAGTGTTGGATACTGTATTGGGTGCTTTAATATCTACAGTGGTTCTGACTCAAAAAAATTCTGGAGGAAAACTTTATTATCTTCATTTTATAGTAAGGAAACACAGTCTCAGAAAAAAATAAATATGGGATCCCAACCCTTTGACCATTCATAGTAAAGGTCGGAGGTGGATTTGAAACCTAGGCCTTCTACCTCCAAATCCGTCTTCTTGCTTGCCGTATGGTATCCTGTACAAAGAAATAGTCTGGAGCAAGAAAGCAAACATTTTGCACACAAGATGGAAACCAGATCATTTTGGTGAGGGTACAGGTCATTTGGTAAGAAATGGGTAGAAAGTTTGGCAAGGCACCCTGGATAAGAGCAGAGACTAAAAGGAGCCACTGAGGAAATTCCAGGCTGGGTGTTTTAAATACTAGTCAGGTAGAAGAGCTATGGAAGGAATGATTTTATACACATGGCAGAAAGGGTTACTTAACTCGTAGGTTTTTCAACTTGATTACTTTTAATCCAGACCCGTATCTTAAAATCAATAATGGATATAGTCTGTCTTTATTTAGTTTTTCTTTTAATCACAGGCTTTCTCTTTTTTTAAAAAAAATCTTTTTTATTCTTATGGTTTGGTTTGGTTTTGTTACATTGCATTCATCCTGGATGCTGCATTAATGAGGTGGTGTGATGTGACCCAGGGCTCCCATCTGTTTAATTTTGCTAATTTTCTCCATTTGCACATGACATTCCTTTGCTGCAGGAGCAGCAGCAGAGCATGAACAATGCTGAAAGGAGTTTCTGTCACACCTCTAGTGTCACCTCTGGGGCCTCCTGGATAATTTTCTTATCCTCCTTTTGCCATTTGGGAGCACAGCCATGTTGTTTGCAATTGAAATATAGTTTTTAAATGTGTCTCCTACTGTGATTTTATAGAAGGAGTGCCTCTTCTCCTGGAAAATAAAACACCAGTGATTGAACCAAGGGCCCTTCCAAAGGGCTTTAATTACTGCATTAATTGCAAACTTCAGGACAAATCAGGGTCCAGTAGCAACAAGCTATTGAGCAGGTGCCTGAGTTGACCTAAAGAAAATGGTAAAGCCTTTTGGATGTGAGCAGCTGGAATTGAAAGGCGGTGGGCTTGGAGGAGGTATCACCTTCTTGAGGCTGGAAGCTTTGCATTAAAAAAGAAATCCCTTTACTTTTTTGTGTTTTCTGGGAAAGCTCTAAGGAGTACTTCTTTAAAGCCTCCCTATTTTCTACCCTAACACTGATTAGAGGAGAGTTGGGAGATGGTCTAAATGTTGTAGATGGGAACTTCTCTCAAAAATAGGGGGCTGGGAATAAACAAATGCTCTTGGTACAGTCCTTCAACAGGTTAGTCTTTAAAATGCTGACTTTGTACAAAAAAAGAGAGGAAGAGGGGGAAGGAGGGAGGAAAGGAAGAAACAAAGAAAGAAAGAAGGACAGACAGACTCTGGCAAATGTTTCTCTGGTGGAACATCTCCTGACCTGTTTTCTTCTCACTCACTTTGGTGGTTGGCTGTTAAATTACTTCAGTGTTAGTAAAGGTTTGGGAACTACTAGAAGATGCTGTCAGTCAGTATTTA
>NW_004955463.1:8035507-8076655 GCF_000276665.1 Chinchilla lanigera
AAGCCAGCCAAGTATGGACTGAAACCTCCACAAACTGTAAGCTAAATAAACCTTTCCTTCCTTAATTTTGGGCATTGGGTATTTTGTCTCAGCGACGAGAGAAAAGTAACCAAGACAGTTAGTTTAGCAAGAGAGGTGTTTGTAGAAAGGAAAAGGTGGAACTAAAATTAATTTCTTATTTTTCTATTGGGAGAAGATCACACTTCAAGTTCATAATATAGATCAGTGAGTCTTAGAGGAATTGTGAGTGGATATGTGAAATTTCTCTCTCTGTGAATAATAAGAAATTACAAAGCTACCAGATTTTATTCTTCTCAGAATTAAAAACAATGTAGAGAAATTGGACAATGGGTTGTGGAATCTCTTATTCTTGGCTCATTGGTTTAGATAGATCCCAGATTGGCAGTAACCAAAATTTATTTCAATTTTATGTCTGCTTAGTGGCTGAAATGAAGTGAGTTAATAGATCCAGTTTTGCTTTTTGTGAACGAATGACCTAGTCACAGAAATCCCTAAAGCTAATTGACCTTCTTTATGTCTCCCCAGACATTTTTCCAGTATAGATAGTCTTGGAGAGACACTTTGTCTCAGACTTTCTTATTACTGTGTCAGAATGGACAGTATACCAAGAGTACTATTTAGATGTGTGAATCTAATTTAAGTAGATTGTGAAATTTAGTGGATCTGAAAGTACTATATCTCCAACCAAAAACACCTGGTTGGAAAATTTTAAACTGAATGTTTGAAACTGCCTAAGTAGTGGAGGGAGGTATGAGGAGAGGTAGAGGCCTGGCTTTCTGGCATACATCCCTGAGGTCCTTTCTGTCTTTTGTGGTCCATATGAGTAGTAGGTATAGACATAGGGTATTGTGAAAAATCTCTGTTTTATACAACTTTATATACCTACTCTCTGGCATAGGAGCATAGTAATTGTTGAAGTGAATAATATTTTAGCATTGAACAGTTTGGCTGTCCTCTATATAATAAGTCTTTTATATGGTTAAGGACTAGAAAATGTGCATTATAGAAAGGAGAATTTTGGGTATCACGTAGTTACAGACACAGAGAAATTCAGAACTCAGGCATTTATATACACTTAGTCCAAGTCTGTTTTCTACCACCCTTAATCCAAGTCTATTTTCTACCACCCTTTCCAGACCAGATCTCTGTATCACAAAAAGTTTTTCAAAGTATTAAAAAACTTCTTTGCTTTCTTTTCTTTTTTAAAATAGGAACTTAGTACAAAACAACCCATGTAGCACGGGGTACTTTCTCACTCTGGTTACCACTCCTGTGATCTGCTTCCTCTTGTTTTGTCATTGGCCCATTCTATCCAATCCCTGTCTACTCCTAGGCTATAGGCCTTTGTTCTCATTTGATTTTACACTGCCTCAACCAGAGTTTATATCTTCAGTCAAAAAAAATCACTAATGAATCTTGCATTACCCTTATCTCATTTAGAAAGAAGTATCCCGTCCCACTGCATTATCTACTAGAAAGATATCAAAAGGTATAATGATCAGGAAATGCAGTCACTGACAGAAAACTACTACTGAACAAGCTTACAACTGTCATTCTTTTTTTAATTTTTCTTTTTGTAGAAAATGTATCCTCAGGCAGAGATAGGCAGTGAAAGAGATCCCAGAGTAGGTTTCATATGTGTGTCCACCAAGCCTGAACCAAGTCGTATTGTGTCAGCTTCTCCCTGATCCTGGAAGTACCTACTGGTAGGACTTGACCAGGGTTTGTGGATAAGTGTCACAAAGCCCAGAAAGTCTAGGGTCTTAAACTTGTCTATTTCATGTTGAGCTTTGAAAGATGTTTTCTACCACAACACCTTCCTTTGACTTTTGTATGTGACTTCCTAGGGATAAAGACGTGATGAATCTTACTAACCTGTTCCTCAATGAGAAAACATGACAAACCACTCAAGAAAAATATTTATTTTTATTTGTGCTTAACGTACCATTATCTACATGCATTCTGTTGTAAAAAATCAGGTGGGTAAAGAAGACTTTTATGTGTCTATCAGTTTTATCAGGGAGAGGAGAGTTTTATAAACATGTTTACCTTAGCACCTATTTATTAAAAAGGTAGTTTCTAAAGGAGGCACATGTATTTGGGGGCTTTCCTCTTAAATTTATTCTTTTTTTTTTTTTTTTTTGGTTTTTCTCCGGTACCAGGAACCGAACTCACGACCTTGCGCTTGACAGGCAGGCGCTTTGCCGCTGAGCTAAATCCCCAGACCCCTCTTAAATTTATTCTTATTAATTTGCTTTCTAACTTTCTTCCTAAAACACAGCAGATGCAAAGCCATCAGTCAAACCTTTGTCCGAACTAGTAGACTTGGAAATGATGACATTTTGGTGACTTAATCAAAAAGTCTTACACATAACATGAAAGGAGTAAAGGAAGCATTCTTATGGAAGAGAAGTAAGAATTTCATGAATGGAGGGGTTTATAGCCTATCATTAATTTTACAATGGTGAAAAACATTGTCACTAGGAAAGAACGATATGTAGAAGATGGCTTCCTTATTTGTGGACCACACAATTGCAGAAAATGGCATTGTTCTCAAAACAGGGTGGATCTCTTATAATCTGTCAGAAACAAACAAGCAGATGAACAGATATCTTACTGTAATTACATTTCCTATTTATTAAAATTACTCATTTTAAACTCTTTTTAGTTGTCAGTTTGGAAATTGTTTCCCATCAAGATATTTCCTCTTTCCTATTATATATCAGCACAGTGTAACTCACCAAAATTGGGTAGTGTTGTGCTAATGATGATTCCTACCTCAGCAATCCCATTCTATTGCTGCTTGGGAGCAAATTTTGTTTTTTACTCTTTCCACCATAAGAAAGTGTCACATACCAGCCTGGTAGTAGATAAGCCATTAGATATAATATTTCAAGAACTGGGACATTCTTGTATTAGCATACATTATTTATCTCATTTAAAAAAAATGACACATTCATTCAACAAAGATAGAATGCAGATAGCTTCCCCGAGGCTGCATGACTCAGGCAGTGGACGAGTGATTTATGTGAAGTAACACTCTGGACTGGTTTGAGCATTAGGATTGTTATTGAGGTTGTGCTCAAGAGCTGTACCTGCTTATGTTCTGGGACCCATGTATGAGACAGCTGTGGCTGGATTACCATAAAAATATGACCTGTCGTGCTGGAGATTTGCGTCTTCAGAGAAAATGATGACTCAGTGCTCAGTGATTTGTAAGGATGCTGATTATTTTGGTCAAATAATTCAGATGTTTTCTTAAAGAAGTTAAGTTCGTGGGGGAAAGGGCAATAATTAAACTAAACATGACAGCAAGGAAACATAATTTAACTATTATGATGACTCACTTAGTTGGTCTTCTTGGGTAATGTAGTACCCTGGTTTGATTTTCCTGAAAGCAGAGACATGCCCCTTTAAATGATTAAGGATTTAATCTTAATCAGTCTTTATAGAGAGTATTTCCATGATATATAGTTCATTCCACTGTGTCAATAAATATGGCTCCCAACTTATAGGACTTGAGTCAGATTTTTTAAAAATTTCAGATTGTAAAGAAATACTGGGAGCTCTTGGAAAATAATATTACCACATTGGGCTGCAATGTTTTATCTGCAGTATATAAGGTTTACATTAGGAGGTCAGGACAGTTTCTTCCATCTTGAATATTCTCCAAGTACAAGACTCATGTTTTAGATTTCAGTGGGTATAGGAAACTCTCAAGATGATTGTTAAGCATGTAATCACTCAGGCATTATTCCTGGTTATAGTGGGTTTGAGCAGGTTGGGAGAAGTTCTATCACAAATGAGTTCCTTTGGCCATTCCAATGACCTCATTTGGAGAAGCCCTGATTCTCTTTGCACTCTTGTGTAATAGATTTTGTTTCCCCTGTTGAGAACAGAGTTCTAGAGAAGATCACTGCTGCCTGCCTGTAGTGGTGTTGGGTTGTGTGGCGGTTCAGACTCCACATCTGTGCTTTGATAGTCTCCATTTTGTATCCTTTTTTCAGCATTACCTGTCACTTTCTTAATGTGAACTGCTGAAGAACACCAGATCATCAAGTTTATTAGATCAGGTACGCTGTGGCTGTGCCTCTACACACAATAAGTCACTGAGATCTAATTTCCCCTAAAATGGGCTGAGGAAAGAGTGCCCACTTGCTCCTGTAGTCTAAGTGCACACATTTAGCAGTGGTCGCCTTAGCCCCAATTTGGAGATGTTACTTTGTGTTATGCTCCTTCTAAAACATAATGCTAGGATATGTGACATGCTACAAATATTTTAACTTTCACTGAGAGATTTGTAGTCAGAGTTGACTGGGACTTCAAAATTTTTTAAATATACTGTAAAATGCACTTTTAAAATTACAATTCAGTTATTTTTAGTGAAATCTATAAATTCACAGAGTTGCATGGAACTATGACCATGATCTAATTTTAAACCAGTTCCATAATCTCCCAAAAGAAACCTTGTGCCTAATTGTAGGAACCTTCATTCTCCCCCTCAGACTTATTCAATCCATAATCTACTTATCGCTACAGATTTCCCTTCTCTAGTCATTTAATATAAATGGAATAATGGGATATGTGGTCTTGTATATAATTTCTTTCATAGCATAATGTTTTTTGAGGGACATTCAGGTTGAATCGTGTGTAAGATTGCTAAGGAATATTACTATGGTGCGGATGGAGAACATTTTTATTTTCTAGTTAATGGATGTTTTAGATTGTTTCCACTTTTTGGCTATTATGGCCAATGTATGCAAGTTTTATGTGGATATATAGTTTAATTTCACTTTAATGTTTACTAAGCAGTAGAATTGCTAGTTCATAGTCAAATCTGTATTGCCTAGTGGCAGTTCTAAATGTCACAGTTACCCCTGCAATACACAAGGGAGTTGGGTTTTCTACATTTCCTGCCAAGGCTTATGATAGGCCAAAAATTGGACATATGATTTGCAAGTGTCTTCTCCGAGTCTGTGGCTTGTCCTTTACTTTCTTAATGGTATGCTTTGAAATACAGTGTTCTTTATTTCAATGAAACCAAGTTTATCATTTTTTATTATTAATGTACTTTGGTGTTCTGTGTACATAATTTTTAAACTAATATCCATACTTGTTTGCATCTTAGTCTTTGCTATCAGCCAGTGAAGGGGAATGTAGGTGTTGAATTTACTTTGTTCTGCTGTGAAGTAGCTTGTGCCTTCCTCACTCCATTTTCAGAGCCCTGGCTTGGGGACCCTTAGCTGAGGCTTCTACAGCTGGAAGGACGGTTTTGCCCTTTGCAGGTTTTAGGGTCAGATGTCAGGATAGCAGTTCATCATAAACCACATCTCCATGAAAAAAATAAAGTCACTACCATCATGTTTTGTCATAGGAATATGCTGGTCACTGTCTCTGCACGCAGAGACCAGGCTTTACTGAGGCCTGATAGACTTGCTACCACTTCTGCATAACTTTTGAGTCTATCCATTTTTACCTAAATCCTAAATAGTTTGTATTCTCTTTTAGTTGTAGATTTTTTCCACTGAGTTGACTTGTGGGACTGTGATCAGGTTCTTGCTTTAGGAATGCCTGGTTTCTACTTGCAGCATGTGTTCTCTTGAACCTAGATGACATCTCTTGTTCATAAATAAATACTGGGCATCATCATGTATCTAAGCTTAATGTACAACTAGCACTAGGTAAAATGTATTGTTCCTAAAAGTTGTAGTAAAACCTCACACTTGAAAAAGTAACCTTTTGTTGACTGAACATGTTCACACATTTGATCACATTTAATCCTCCCATCTCTATGAAAAATGATTCCTCTTTTGTAGAGGCGGAAAATACCTTCTCACAAGTCATTTATTTCCCAATATATAGGACTTATGACACCAAATTTGGTGCTTTTTCTAGAGTACCATGCTTCCTTTCCAAAGAAATAAAACTGAGTTTTTGTAATTTTAAGAAAATGAAATATGCCATGTTATATTAGTTCTGTGCCTAATCTGTAAGCAGTCACTTGCATTTTGAATGAAACCCACTAACAATGATATATTCACTTTCTTAGGCTTATTTCCCTCTCAGGTCTCCATTTCAGGTTGTACTGTTGAGTGTTTTGTTTCCTGTGGAAGAAATTCTAGGTGTCCGACTGTAGTGGCTAAAATTTGTGATGAGAATTTAGGGAGTGTGAAGTCGCTGAACTTGGAAAAATTCTTTTGCCACTGAATGTATCCTGTGTTCAAAGCTGGCTGGAAGAGTATTAAGCTGCTTGAGGTCCCTGAGACGGCTACCTCCCCTTGGAAGAAAAGACGCAAGAATATTTCCATGTGATCACAGTTTGGCCCCAATTAGCTCATTCCTGTTTTTCTTTATCCATACCAACTTCCTTCACCAAGAAGTCCTCCTATCAAGGACCCAAAGATCATTGTTTGTATGATGTCTTTCTTTTTCTCTCATTACTTGTGTCTTAGACTGTTTAGTGACCATTATTTGATAGTGGTTCTTAATTCACTTTTTTTTTTTTTTTTCCCGGTATCGGGAATTGAACTCATGACCTTGTGCTTGCCAGGCAGGCGCTGTGCTGCTGAGCTAAATCCCCAGCCCCTGATAGTGGTTCTTAAAGTGTGAACCACTTAACCCTATTAGCTTGCTGGAGATACAAATTTGGTTCCCAGGCAAACCTAGTTAATCAGAAGTAGTAGGGGGCCAGGCCCAGAAAGCCATGTTTACTATGCCCACATTTAAGAACTGGTAGTATAGAGGCTAAGAACAAGGATTCTGGGGTTAACAGTTGCATTTCAAATTTTAGCTCTGCCATTCAGTAGCTGTCACTTGTTGCCACCTGTTTGCCTATGTGGTATTTGTCAGAAGTTACTTTCCTCACTAATTATTAAGTTTTTATTCTACAAATTTGTAGAATATAATGGTAATTACTTCTGTAGGGAATTGTGAAGACTAAAAGAGGTTCTGTGTATAAAGTGCCTGTGGCCATGTCTGGCACCTGATTGCCATCCCTGACCGGGACTATTCATAATTAATGAAAGGTTCAGACCCTTGCTTTTACCTGCTCCATGCTGGGTAACTTCCATTGCTTATCCTTGACAGACTGGCATGGCGCTACTGATTTCTAAACCCGAATGTTTGCTATGTGCTCCATTTTCCAAAGTGTGAAAGTGAGACTGAAATCCCTGGATGCACTATATTTGAAATTTTACTTAGATTTTCCTTATGTTTTCTGCCAGCATGCCAATTTTTTACTTGGGCTAGCACATCTCTTTTTCGTAGTAATTGAATACTTAATGCCTTTATGTAGCAAAAATGCTGTACCCAGGCATGTTCTAAATAATCCTTTCCTGCCCCCGATGATTTGAATGTGTTCCCTAGACATTTACTTTCTGGAAATGTAATCTTTACATTTGCATATTGGGCTTGCTTGGAGGAGGGCCCTTTGGAAGGTGATTAAGGTTAAGTGAGATTATAAGAGTAGGGACCATAATGAGATTGTGTCTCTATAAGAAGAAGAAAAGACACCTGAGTTTGCCCTCTCCTGCCCTCTCATGATTGATGCACTGCATCATGTCATGATACACAAAAAGGCCCACACTAGATGCTGTTATGTGCCTTTGGAGTTCCCCAGCTCCAGAATTGTGGGAAATAAATTTATTTTCCTTATTAATTGCCAAGTCTCTGATATTCTGTTGTAGCAACACAAAATAGTAGGGTGATGCCTAAATTTCTTTACTATTTCAAAAAAAAATTCAGATCTATTTATGGAGAGGGAGCGAGAGGGGACATCTATGTATATAGAATCTATAGTGAGCAACATAGGTCTGGACAGGTTCTATAGCTGTATCCATGGCCCTTCTCCTATGGGAGTATGCTTGGTTCATTGTCAGGCTAGAATCCAAGATATGAATTAAGAGCAAGTGAAAATATAGATAATAGGAAATGAGATTTTTTTCAGATGGGAAGGGGAACAAGAGGGGAGAGAAAGGGGATAAAAAAACACAATTGTGGGCAAAGGAAAGGAAATAGAGCTTTTACAAGTGGGCAGGCAATCAAGAGTTGGGAGGAGCAGGGAGGGAAGGGAAGGAGAAAAGAATTAAGATGTGTTATGTATAAGTACTGCACGCTAACCGATTGTGCCACTGGAGCTTCAGATGTTTATGTATAATACAAGTCCCGACGATAAATGTAATTATTGACTGCAAATGTGTACTAACCAAAAAGGAAATGCAGTGAGTGTACCTATGCTTTCAAGAAATCCATGATGAGTTTAAAGGTTACTGAATCTTTTCAGCACTAGTGCCAGTCCTTTGGCTATTTGTTTGACTCTTGATATAACTTTGTCTACAAATTCATAATTGTCTTCAATGTCACCCAGAACTCCTGGGTGGGCGCTGTTCCAGTCTAGTAATGTGTTTCACTTTCATTTGTCAGGCAGGCCTAGTACATCCCTTGCATTCATCTTCCTCTGGTTTCATGTGTTTGGATTGCTTACTTCAGAAAAAAATTTGTGTCCAAATATCCTCTTCTATAAATGTGTTAGCATTTTGATTCTCTCTCCTATCTTTTATTTATCCACATATTCATTTTTATAAGTCTATTTGATTCTTTGCCTGGCTTTCTACCAATGATAAATTTAAAAATATTGCATAAAAGACCCTTTTGAACTTGTTGTACATTTATTTATATATTTAGCAACGTTTCGACTCTTCAAAGCATTTTATGACTTTCATGTGACCTTTCTAGCTCTTAGGGCAGCATTGAATAGTGCTTTGTTTTTGCCTACTATGAAGGGTGTCATAGTCAAATTGGCAAAAGAAAAGCTATGTATTCTTTATGCATGCTTATTATATGCCCCTCCTCACCTTACCCCTGAAACAATTTAGTGATTCATAGTTCACAATAGCATTTAAAATGTCTTCGATATGTCCTGTGTAAAGTATCAGATTAACTTTACTTAACCTTTGTTTCCTTCACACAAACATCATGGTGGCTATTGAACTAAGAGTTTGCTTATTTGTATTTGGCCCATGTTTAGTATTTTTCTATGTATTTTTCTGTTATTTACTTATTTGTTTACATTTTGTTTTTCCATTTATACTTTTTCCATTAGTTTTGACTGGTCTTTGGAACCCATGTTGAACATTTCTAATGATATACACTTTGAACTTCTGTATATGCACTATATAGTTATTTTAATATTTTGTCAAGAATACTGCTTTGGAAGTACTAGTGGTAATAGTGCCTCCAGCTTTTTATTTTGTTATTCATCTAATAGTTCATGTGAGGTTTTTAGTTTTAGTTCCTTCTGATAGGGAATAAATAGGTAAAATTGTATTGAGTATTAACATTTATATTTCCCAATTGGCCTACTAAAAATTGGCCTTTTCTTTTAAAATTTTGTGTCAAAACTTTATGTTGTTCTCCGTACTTCCTGTCTTGGCACTTGTTCGTTCTTTCTTCTGCTTGGAGGCTGCCCTCCCAGGCGTGTAGATGGATGTTTTCCTCCCTTCCTGCAGGTCTCTTCTCAGATGCCATCTTTTCAAAAAGGCTCATTATTGCTGCTACCTTTAATTGTTTTTTAGGTGAGTTTCTAAAAATCATCTGAACACCAGTCCACAATTCTTGTTGTTCTCCTCTACTTCACTTTCATTTTTTGTGTTCTTCCATGTAAGATGTATGGTATAGTTTAGGTTTTCCTTTTGTTTGTTTCTCCCTTTAATAGAAAGTAAATTCCCTGAGGGCAAGGGTCTCCATCCATTTTGTCACCATTTTATTTCTGCTGTCTAGAACACTGACACATTTTAAGTGCTCAGTAGATTTTTGATTGAATGATTACATACAATAATCTCAGTAGATGCAGAAAATGCACTCTATAAAATTCAAAATTCATTTGATACAAAATCAGCAAACTATGAGTAAAAGGTATAGACACTGTTCAATCCTGGTATCTAATGGTGAAATATCAAAAGCCTTCCTTTTAACAATCAGAAACAAAATAAGATGCCCTTAACAAGGCAACATTTTTATGTAGCTGTATTATAAATGTGCTAGGTAAAACAAGAAGGAAAGAAATAGAAATAAGAATTCTTAGTAACAGAGAGGAAAAAACAATGCTATTAATAGTCATAGCAGTATTTTTGCCCATGTAGAATTTCCTCAAAGTAAAATAAGAAAAAGTAAAAATCTATTGCTAAAGTATTAGAATGAATAAAAGAGGTTTATAAATGCAAACTAAATCAGTATATAAAATCACTTGTATTTCTTACTCTGCTACAAATATTGGGTAAAAGTAATAAAATACTATTTATAGCAGTATCCAAAATAAGAGTAACTCTAATCAACTAGGCAAGACCTCTAGAGAAAATGATAAAACAAGATACTTGAGAAAACTTAAATGAGTGGTAAAATAAAAATCATACGTATGAAAAGAAAATCACAACCCATGAAAGTATTGTTAGAAACTTTATTAAACTAACGTAAAAATCACTTATACTTCTCTCCACCCATAGAATGTGCAAGCTGATTCTTTACAGCAAATGGAAGAGTGAGTGGGGTGTCTTAGCCTACCCTAAATTAAGAGTTAGTACTATAAACCTATGGAAATCAAAACTTTATGGTACTGTACAGAATTAGAAAGATAGATGATTGAAACAGAATATAGGGGCCAAGAGCATACATTTGTGGAAATGTTCTTTATAAAGACTTTGCTCTGAAGATAGCTAGAAAAGAGAAAGACTTCAATAAATGGTATGGTGACAATTGGTTATTTTGTGAAAATAAAGGACACCACTTTATATCATGGATAAAAAAATTAATTCAAGTTGTAAGGCAAATCCAAATTATCATTAGAAGAAACTGTATAGAAAAATATTTTTTGATCTCAGGTAAGAAAAATTTAAAAATGAGACACAATAAGCATGAATCATACAGGAAAAGAATTAATTTTATTATATTGCTACTCTATTCATCAAAAGACTCAAGTGAAAAAATACCCTCAACATATGAGTAGGTATTTATAACTGAAAAAGTATAAATATGCAGAATGAAAACAATAAAATCCCTGTTAGAAAAAGACCAATAGCCCATACACAGGGCAAAGGACCAAAATCAGTACCTTAAAAACACAGAAGGCCAAAAATTATGAGAGAATGCCCAATATCATTATTAAAGAAACTTAAACTGCTGTGAAACACAATTTCTCAGTTAGCATATTGGAAAAGCTGAAGTCAATACCTGCAATAGCTGCAGAACTGGGGAAAAACTCATACACTTTACATGCACTGCTGGAGAGGAAGTAAGTTGTTAAAACCAATTTGGAAAACACTTTTTCTTTATCTTGGCAATTTGCAGCTATTCCTTGGCCAACCATTCCTGGCTATAGACTCTGCAGAAACTCTTATACATTGTATTAGTGAGCTTTTTGCTTTTGTGATCAAAATATCTGACCTACACAACTGGAAGGAGAGAGGTTTATTTTGGCTTATCACTTACACAGGAAACATTATGGCAGAAAGGTATGGCAGAGCATCATTGCTCATGTGGCATCCAGGAGATAGAGGAGCAGGAACAGCCTGAGGGGCTGGGGACAAATGTATACCCTTCCAGTCTACACCCCTGGTGACCTATTTCCTCCAGCCAGGCTCCACTTTCTAGCAGCGTATTCAGCTTTGCACTCATCAGTGGACAAATCCATGATCTCATTACCTCCCTAAAGCCCTACCTCTGAATTTATGAGCCTCTTGGAGGACATTTTTTATCAGAACCATAGAATACATTTATACCAGATAACCACAATGTTTACATATGTGTTACAAGTTCTAATAGAACTTTTGTGAGTAATTGTAGCCTCATGGCTACATTGAACAGAAAACACAGTGAATTCTAATTTATGCCCCACCCCTTCCACACAATCTCCCTACTATTAACATCCTGCATCACAGCGGTGCATTTATTGCAGACAGTGAACACTGATGCATCACTATTACTGAAAGTTTATAGCTAACATTAGGTCCACTCTTGCTATTATTTTTTCTATGATATTAGTGAATCCATAATGACATATATGCCATACACAGTAGTTTCTCCTGCTGTATCTGATATGCTCTGCTTATTCATCCTTCCCTCCTTCTCTTCCCACTTGTGTCAGTCAGCTTTCCATCACTGTAGCCAATTATTGAAGACAAACAACTTAAAGGAGGAAAGGTTTATTCTGGCTGATGGTTTCAGTCAGTGGTTGACTGGTTTCCTTTGCTTTTCCTTTTTCCTGAGGTGAGGCAGAACATCATGGTGGATGGGTGTTTTGGAGGAAAACTGCTCACCTCTTGGCAACTAGGAAGCAGAAAGAGAGAAAGAGCTGGAGAAAAAGGGATGAGGGGTCTGATATAGCACCCAAAGTCATACCCTATGACCCACTCCCTTCAACTAGGCTCCACTTCCTGTTTCTGTCATCTTCCAATGATACCACACAATTATGATCCACAGATGAAGTTAAATCCTTGATGACTCAGCCACCTCTCTAGGTCCCACCTCTAAAGATTATCACATTGGGCACCAAGCCCTTAATATGTAAATTTTTAGGGGACACTTCATATTTAAGACGGCTAAACTCTAGCAATACTAATAACCATAGACCCATAACTTTGACTTTTCCAAAATGTCATGTAGTTTCATAGATATGTCACTTTTCACATTGGCTTCATTCATTTAGTACTATGCAATTAAGGTCAGTAATGTGATTTTAGCAATGAATGAGGGCTCCTTATTCCTTATCTTGATCAATATTTGGTAACGTCAGTGTACAGATTTGGCCATCCCAGTAGGTAGAATTATTGCTGTTCATGGAGGAAAAATAACAAATAAATGAAATAACTTCAAATGTTTGTAAACAGAATGATTTTAAAATTTGAAAGTTTCACATAGTAAAATGGAAGAGAAACTATATATATACATTATACTAAAGTCAATTTGCTACTTTTGATCTTATAGTATGATTCGGTCAGACACATTCAACAGGAAAACTGGGTGAAGCGTACACTGAATGACTCTGTACTATTTCCACAACTTTCTGTATATCTGTAATATTTTCAAACTAAAGAGTTACAAAAACAATTTGAGTGTTGTTTTCTCATAAATGAAATACTACTGGACTATGAAACCAATGAGCCATTGATAAAATTCACAGAGCCAAATCTCAAAATCATCAGATATAATAAAGAAAATAAATTGTGTAAAAAGAGACACAGCCTAAATCATAAAATGTACACTCTAAATAGGATATTAATTTCAGATAAAGTATTATAAAACCATAGTAAAGGAAATGAATTATAAGAAACAAAATTGAAGAAAATGCTTTTCTTGGGGTGGGAGGATTTTGCTTCTCAAAGCTTTTTTAGATCCTTGTGAATGTTGGAGAAGAATTCTTTCATGCTTATGACACTAGTAATGGGAAAAGGACCATTATAAAATACACCAAAGCTTTCTGTTCTTGACTAGATCTGTCCTCAGGAGATGGTACAGTGGTGCCTTGGTTCATGAACTTAATTCTTTCCATGATTCTGGTTGCAAACCGAACTGGATGAGAACCAAATCAAATTTCCCCATAAGGTCAACATTGAACCTAACCATTTAATTTGACTCGGTTCTCGTCCAATTCAATTTGGGCCCAGAATAATAGAAAGAATTAATTTACGAACTAAGGCAACACTGTATTTCACAGAGCCTAGCCTGTTTGGGTTTTATTATAGTCTAACATAGCCAAGGGAGTTTTCTTTCTTTTTTTTACTAGCGCATATTAATTATACCAAGTAATGGGTTTCCTTGTGACATTTTCATAGATGCATATAACATACTTTGATCATACCTTTCCTTTTTGAGTTTAGAGAGAGAGGTTTCTTAATATTCTTATCATGCAGTTCTGTGGTCACCCTCTTTAGCATTTACCTAAATGAGTTGAAATCTTATGTCCATATAAAACCTGCACATGGGTGTTTATAGCACCTTTATGTGTAATTACCCAAACTTGGAGACAACTGAGATGTCCCTGAGGAAGTGAATGGATGTACTGTGATACATCCAAACTATGCAGTATTATTCAGTGATAGATAAAAATGAGCTGTCAAGCCATGACAACCCATGGAGAAGCTTCACATGTTCCCACCAGCGTGAACCACCTGCAGTATACACATGACCTTCCCTTCATGTGTATACTGTAGCTTGTACCACCCAATGGAACTGTCACGTGCTGTGCTGCCTGATGAGATAGTCACGTGCTGCCTGACGAGTACCACCAGTGGTTCAGAGCTGCCTGGCAATGAGACATACAAATAATAACCTTGATGTGAACATGTGAAATGCATATGACTAAGTGACAGAAGTCAATCTGAACAGTACATACTATATGATTCCAACTATAGGGCATAATGGAAGAGACAAAACTATGGCATCATTAAAATTCAGAATTTTCAGGCTTAGTGGAGAGGAAGAGATGGATAGGTAGAGCCCCTAGGATCTTTAGTGCAGTGAAATTATTCTGTAGATTCTAAAATAATACATATCATCAAACATTTGTCAGTATCCACAGAATGTACAGCAAGAGTGGAACATGGTATAAACTATGGCTTTTGGGTGGTAGCAGTATATGGGTGTAGGCTCACTAATTTCAGGCAGTGTAACAGTATGCCAGGAGTGCCAGTGGGCATGCATGTGGGATGCAGTGGGTGTGTGAAAACTGTTCGTATAGAGATTATTAGTTAAACAAAAACATGATCTTTATTGAAAAGAATAAATGAAGGTTGGAGTTCAGTAGAATTAAAGTTTTTGATAGAGTGTATAAGTAGAGTGTCTAAGAGGAGGTTGGTTCTAGTTTAAGTTCTGTCTCTAACTTTGGATAAATTAGCGATGAATTTCTGGCAGGGTAGCTAGAAATAGTTGTGGAAATAGTTGCTAGAAATGTAAATTTTCATTCACTCTCATCTAAACCTACTGAAATCCTGACAGAAGGGCTGCTGTGGTTTTAATATTCATGTCCCCTTCAAAATTTGTGTTGAAGTTTATTCCTCAATGGAACAGTATTTATTAAGAAGTGGGGCATTGCCGGGCATGGTGACGCATACCTGTAATCCCAGCATTCAGGAGGCTGAGGCAGGAGGATTGTTACAAGTTTGAGGCCAGCCTGGGCTACAGTGTAAGCTCAAGGCCAGCCTGAACTGCATAGCAAAACCCTGTCTCAAAAAAAAAAAAAAAAAAAAGAAGTGGGGCCTTCAGGAATTGATTAGGCCATGAGGGGCTGCTTCCTCATGGATGGGATTAGTGCTTTATGAAAGGAGGAAATGAGCGTGGTTACTTTTTGCCCTGCCATCTCTTCTGCCAGGCGAAGACATCACACCAAAGTGCCATCTTGGAAGCAGAGAGCGACACTCAGCACACCATCACTCTACTGGCAGTGTGACCTTAAACTTGTCAGCCTTCAGAACTGTGAAGAATGTATTTCTGTTTGTGTAAATCACCTAGTCTTTGGTGTTTTGTTACAGCAGCAGGAACAGAGTGAGATAGAGGCTCAGCATTTTATATTTTAACTTAAGCTGTCTAGGTAATTTTGATATGGACATACTTATGAGAACTACTATAAAGTCCAACTTTCTCATTTTTAAAATTAGTAGATATAACTAGGTTGGTGTTTTTTCTTTACATATGTAAAGAAAAATTACTGATCAAGTATATAAATACTGATATATATATAAATTACTGATAAATTACTGATCATGTACAAGATGTTTTTAGGTGCCATAAATAAGCACACTTAGATTTCAGTATTTTAAGGTTTATTAGGAAAAAAAATATATATAGTGTATCAATTATCCTTATCATTTTTTGGGGGGTACCGGGAATCAAACTTAGGACCTTGCGTTTACCAGGAAGACACTGTGCTGGTAAGCTGTATCCTTGGCTCAATTATCCTTAATTGCCTTATATTATTACTTTGTATATGGCTAAATTAAAAATAAAAAGAATTAATTTAAACTTGATATAAAAGTGAAATAATAAGCCAAATGATAAGGTGACAATATTAAATATACTACGATTCCTGGAATCAGTTATCAAATGTTGAAGTTTCAGTTATCCTGAGCTGGATGAATCTCTACAATAGTTTTCATTCTAAAGTTATAAGAATTTATGTGCTTGTTTTTCATACAGATTTGCCTCCCTAAATTCACTTTAAAAACTCAAGCTAAAATGTTAAAAATTCAGGTCATGATTTTCTGTGCTTGAAGGTGACATGGCCTATTAATGTGCTTTTATATTGGGGGATACTTATCAGAGACTAAATTTTAACCATGGCTAATGGACAGCATGGATAATTCACATGCAAATTATCAGAATTAAATACACTGAGAAATCTGTTTTCAGAACAACATTTAATTTTAGAAACATATTCTACCTTTCAGTACTTGTCATATTTATAGTGCAATAGGCAGATGTTTTATAAAAGGAAATGGAATGACGTTTGGGGACAGTAATAAACATATTTGGTAATTAGAGATTTATGTTTTATAAAAGTTTATGTGCTATAAATAGCTACAAAATAGCTGGCCTTTTACACTGATGTTTTAAATAGCTTTATCAAGATATAATTTACATCTCACTCAGCCCACCACTTAAAGTGTGTAATTCAGTGCTTTTGTGTACTGACAGTTGTGCAGCAAGCACCATGAGCAATTTTAGAAGATTTTCATCACTGCAGAAGGAGACCTCTTATCCATTATCAACTCTCCATGCTGTCCCCCTTGTGCCTCCAGCCTTAGGCAACTACTTGTTTATGTTATTTTATTTTTTGCTGCATGGAGTTGTCTATTCTGGATATTTCGTAAGCATAGAGTAATATAGTATGTGGCTTTTTGTGACTTAGCTTCTTTGATTTAGTATATTTTTAGAATTTATCCAGGTTGAAGCATGTATCATTATTTTATTTAGGTCCTTTCCATGTTTTTACTATGTAAATAATGTCATTGTGAATACTCATGTACAAGTTTTTATGTGAACATAAGTTTTTATTTTTCTTGATTGTATACCTAGGAGTAGAACTTTTTAACAGTTTGAGGAACTCATATTCAGTGTAAAATTGTGATTTTTATTTAACACGACTTACACTTCTATTTAACGTTGAATAAGGTCTCTGTTTTGTCAAGAGTTTCACATAAAATATCTCCCTAAAGTGATATTTGGGAAAAATCATCATTAAAATGCATGTTTTTGAACACAGCTGTTTATACACTGCTATTCTACTTCACCATTTATCATCATTTATCAAAACCGTCATTTCCTTTGTGACATATTTCTTTTTCTGAATATTTTATTGCTGCTTGTGTCACTTAGCATTTAGAAAAAAATGGCATAGAATCTGCTTCCCGAGCTGACGAAATTCATGTTTCATTTGTTGACTTTTACAAATTACATGTTGTTAAGAAACTGATGGTAGTTTTTCTCTTAAATTTCTCATTTGAACAGTAGTATAAAGCATAACATTTAGCTCTGTCTACCACTGACACTTTGTACTTTGCTATGGTGTCCTATTTATTGTTAATAATTGGAAATTTTAGGAAGAGGTACATTCATAAAATGAGTTTTTTTGTGCAATTTATTGTTAATATTTGTCTTTATCTTACTTTATCACAAGGCTTCTTAAGGGATTTTGTGCCAAACTGGCTACCTTTAAATTCCTTCTTAGGAAAGGTCTTTACACCTTCCCTTTGTTACATCTACTTACAAAATTAGGTTGGAGGACTTTGTTGTCAGAAAGAATTGTTCCTGAGTAAAAGGAAACAACTAAATGCAGTGAATAGCTGCGGTAATAGAAACAGAAGTGACAGGGTAGAAAAAAGATGCTCCTCAGGGAGGAGAAAGAGAAAAATACCAATTGGGACTTGAATGGATTAGATTTTTTTATTGATGGAGAAAATTAAGCCTTTCATTGCTACTCTAAAGAAAACCAAAAACCGTAGTAAGACCGCAGAAGGCATTCAGTACCCTTATAAACAAAACAAGTCATATCCCTAATCTCGGGATATAGAGCTGTATAGTTCTATAGTTAGATCAGCTGAAATCATTTCCTGATTGTATTTTCTGGTAAAGAACATGTCCTTCATATAACATAATAGAGTAATGGGTGTTTATAATGAAGAGGCAAAACATTATGGTTTGGTCATATGCAGAGATAATCTCTGAGACTGGGTTTAGCATGTAGAATATTAGGGGTGCCCTAGTTAATAAGAAAGTGGAAGAAGGGTAGCAGAATCAGGATTAGACAGAGGGACATCAGGATTTCTCTTTGATCAACCATGAAGTGGTTTATCAGTGTAGTCTCATGTTGGGTCAAGACAGCCAGTTATTTCTGTTTAACCTCTACCAGTCAACAGGTGAGGCTGCCTGTCCTCAGTCTTGGCTCCTGCATGCTTTGCAGTTCTAGCAGTTCCAGTTTCTAGAGGGGCCACACCTAGGACTGTCTTCTGATAGCATTCCCAATGGCAGGGCCAAGAAATTCATCCTTAAGGATTTATCCTAGTGGTGCTTCTTGCATGTTCACTAAACTGTATCTCTAACCATCCTCTTAGCTTTAGAAAAGCTTTTTAAAATAGCTGTTGCCCAGACATCAGCCTCCCAAAATTCAAAGACCCAATCCAAAAATGTTCATCTGAGATGACCACACACTTCTCAGATAAAGAAATACAAATGGCAAATAAATACATGAGAAAATATTCAACATCATTGGTTATTTGTGAAACGCAAATTAAAACAACACTGAGATTCCATCTTACCCCAGTAAGAATGGCTACCATTAAGAAGTCAACCAACAGAAACCAAACCGCAAGGGAAATACTTCAAAGAATCAACAACTGGGATCTCATCCTACTGAAAAGTTTCTGCACATCTAAAGAAATCACCAGCAGAGTAAAAAGAAAACCCACAAATTGGGAAAAAATTTTAGCTGACTGTCCCTTGGACAAAGGTCTTCCATCTGGAACATATGAAGAATTAAAAAACATCAGCCCTCCCCAAATTCAAAGACCCAGTTCAAAAATGTGCACCTGAGATGAACACACACTTCTCAGATAAAGAAATACAAATGGCAAATAAATACATGAGAAAATGTTCAACATCATTAGTCATTCGAGAAATGCACATTAAAACAACATTGAGATTTCTTCTGACCCCAGTAAGAATGGCTATCATTAAGAAATCAACCAATAACAAATGCTGGTGAGGCTGTAGAGAAAAAGGAACTCTTCTCCACTGCTGGTGAGAGTATAGACTGGTGAAACCACTGTGGAAATCAGTTTGGAGATTCCTCAGTAAACTAGGACTAGAAGTCCCATTCAGTCCAGCTATTCCCCTGCTGAGTATTTTCCCAGAAGAACTGAAAACATCAAATCACAGTGAGGGGCTGGCGATTTAGCTCAGTGGCACAGCGCCTGACTGGCAAGCACAAGGTCATGAATTCGATTCCCAGTACCGGAAAACAAACAAACAAACAAACAAAAAAACCAAACAATCACAGTGATATATATGTACCCATGTTTATAGCAGTGCAATTTGTAATAGCTAAATTGTGGAAGCTACCCAAATGCCCATCTACTGTGAAATGGATAAAAAATTGTGGTATATTTATATAATGGAATATTACTCAGCTATAAAGAAAAATAATCTTGAGGCTTTTATAGGAAAATGAACACAACTAGAGACCATACTTATAAGTGAAATAAATCAGACCTGCGTGTGTAAATGCTGTATTATTTCACTCATGTAAGAACCTGAAAGAGTGAATAAAATCTAGGAGGTAAAGGGATGTTGTGAAAGGGAAGGAAACTGCTCAAGAGGAAAGAACAACTGGGATGCGGGAAAAGAGAAAAGAAAGAAGGGGAAATATATATTGTTCTATTCAGGGTGACAGGTCTCGAGAACGAGGTGTCCGTGGATGAAAGGAAAAGTAAGACAGACAAGAAAAACAAGAGAGGCAAAAGTTTGGGATTAAGAGGCTTACAGCCTCTCGGACTGCAGCCCTGATTACCAATCTCAGTCACCTTTTATTGAGGGAGAACCAAGGGCATAGCTATGACAAATGGGCGGATAGCAAACTTTTTTTTTTTTAGTAATTAAAGGATTATCCTTCTCCAATTCTGCCTTTTATGCTGCTGGCAACAATCCCCAGGTGGACCTCCCACACCCAGCACCACACTTACTCAGGTCAGCTGGGGGTTATAAGTTGATGACTAGTTATCAATCCACCCCTCGTCAACTTGATAACCATATACATTTCCTTAATCCAATGGTCTCTAGTGGCAGATTTGTGAAAAATTAATGTCTTAGTCTATTCACATTTACATTAATGTAGCAGTTACATATATACAATTTTTTACTGACTGAGCTAGCCAGGCTGTATGATGAAGCCTTATCTTTAGAAACCCTAACAAACAATAAACAAATCATTGTGTGTCTTCAGTGCTTTCTAATCAAAGAATGTCCTTCTCCACATGTATACATAGGATAGCTAACATGGTGGTTCTACTGACTTTTGTTGCTGTATTGAAAGGAACAGTTAGTGTTTAAGTGTAGGATCAATCTTACATGTCTATATTTGTTTATCTGAGTATCCAAATTTAAGATATCAATATGTAATACAACAACCATTGTTAATTTCCTATCACCTTGTGTGAGATTCTGTATTGCTTTTATTGTTTTTGTGTTATTTTCTAAATTTAGGTGTGACCTTATTTTTGCTGAGATGTTTCCATTCTTTTATCTTTAAAATTAAAAAAATTAAAAAATAGCTTTTGCTTATAAAAGTGGAATAGTTGGATAATAGTATGCTTTCAATATAGGAATGATAAAATTTTTTTTACAGCTGTATAATTAGGAGTAGTAAACATGGTGAATGTTTGTTATAAAATTTATTACAGTAAATGACATATTGCCATTTATCCCCCTCAAACTACTCCCTTCTCCTCAAATCCCATCATTCCTGCTATTTTCTGAAGCATTTATGGAAATCCTCTTTTGTGTCTCTATGAGACATTTGTACCAGCTATGCTTGCCCTCGCTTCAAACACATCTCCTGTCATTCTTGCTGCTTTCTCTGACTGGTGCTCAGCTTCGGCATTCACCATATTTTGAAGCTGAGCTCCAGGCAGTGGGAAGGCAGGCTAGTGAAAACATGATGCCTTCATACACCCTTTTCACTGAATCTGGCACCATGTGACCTCTGACTCTTCCCAGCAGTCAAAATGGCCATGAAAGGTAAACATTTTGAATCAACTCTGGACATAGTGACAGTCAGGCCATAGATACTAAAGACACTCACAAAAAAATATTTCCAGAACTGCTTCAGAAAGTGGCAAGAATGATAGGAAATGTGTTTGAAGCAAGGGCAAGCAGTTTGAAGGACATTAATGGCAATGTGTATTTCACTGTGATATATTTTTATTTAAATACACTATATTTTTCAATCACAACTCATATATATGTTATGGTTTAAGTGTTTGTGTAATGCCAAAAAGTCCATATGAAAAACTAGTCCCTAAGGCGATATAATAAATTACCACAAATTTGGTTTAAAATAACAAGAATTTGTTACCTGTGAGATTCCAGGAAGTCAGAGTTCTGAAGTGGGTCTTACTGGGCTAACATGATGTTATCAGCAGCACTGTTTTAGGAGCGCCTGGGGAAGAATGTGATTTTTTTCCTTCTAAGCTCCTCTAGAAGGTATCTGCATTCCCCTTCTCTGCTTTCAAAACACAGGAGTAGTTCCTTCAAATTTCTTTCCCTCTTTATTCTGCCTCCACTCTCCCACCTACAGGGATCTTTGTGATCGCATCGGGCACACCCAGGTAATCCAGGATAATTTCCTTGGTTTAATATCAAAGGATTAGCAATCATATTTCCGTGAGCAGCCTTACCTCCCACTTCTGCCATGTGACAGAATGGAGTTACAGGTTCCTCAGATTAGGACTTTTTTTTTTCTGGTACTGGAAACCGAACTCACGACCTCGGACCTCGCGCTTTCCAGGCAGGCAGTGTGCCGCTGAGCTAAATCCCCAGCCTCTCAGATTAGGACTTGAGTACCTTTGGCTACTGTTGTGCTGCCTGTCACACTGTTTTGCTATCAGTTTCTACTTCCTGCTCACGTAATACCAGATAAATGAGAAAAGAAGAAAATTGATGGGTAAACATTTCTATTTAGTAGATCGTGGTTGTTCTTTTATTTCAATTGTATGTTAAAATTGTTCAATAGGAATTTATACAAGCACCTAGTTTTGAAAAGTGTCAGAGATAGTGTACGTTATCTACTTTGTCAGCTTTTCCAGGCTGGACCTTATGTGGAAATATGACCATTCCTTTCTTTTTCTCCTTCTTCTCTTGGAGATCCTTAAAAGTGAGGGCTATCTTCTTTACTTTCGTTTACCAACTAACTCAATGAATATTTATTAAACATCTATTATATACCAGTTATTTTTTGGAGTGTTTGTGACATAGCAGCTGAAAAGAAATAAAAACGTTCAATTTTTTTTAGTGGAGGAAAATATCTTATATAGAGAATATGATGGATGGAAAAAAAAACCTAGAACAAGTCAGGAAGTTTCAGGATTGCCCGAGACAGGGATTGTTTGCAATTTTAAATAAGTTATCAGAATAGAACTCATAGGAGGATGATATTTGAGTAAAGACTTGGAGGAATTTAAGGAGTTATTCAGGGGTATCACAGTAGGTTTCATTAGAATGACATTTGAATAAAGACTTGGAGGGCCTGAAGGAGTTAGTCATGTGAATAACTGGAGAAATTGTGTTGGAGACAGAGGGAACATCCACTATTAAGTTCCTAAGGCAGGAAAAGTTTTAAGACTAAGGGTACAGCAGGATGCCTTTGGCTGTGAAATTGACTGTAGAATAAAGGGAGATGAGGGTTGGAGCAGGGAGAGGATCCTACTGAAGTGATCCAAAAGAGAGTAGGGGGAGAGATAGATATGATGTGGCTTGGACTAGGGCAGTGAACGGCGAACCTTTTAGAGCTGATTGCCCAAAGTGGAACCAGAACTCATTTATTTACCACAAAGTGCCACCACTGCCATTAAACCTGAATATCTAGGTTTTAGTGTAGAAAAAAATAACTCATTCCTTAACAGTTGTTTGTCTTAAAAAGAAAAACAATATGCGCGCCTTAGGTTTGCTACCACTGGACTAGGGGATAACACTGACAGTGCTGTGAAGTCATCACATTCCAGACAGACTGCTTTGCAGATGGAGCCAGTGGGGCTTGCTGACAGGTTGGCTGTGGAATATGACAGAAGGAAGTATCAAGCATGAGTTAAGATTTACAACATGACTAACTGGAAGGATGAAGTTGCTATTGCCTAAGATAGAGAAGGCTGTAGGAGGAGGAGACTTGGAAGAGAAAAGCTGGAATTAGTGTCACATATGTGAAAACTTGGAGATTTTAGGAGGCTGTAGCTATATGTCAATGCATAGGCAATGCAGTTGCCTATCATGCATAAGGTGCTGGGCTTGATCCCTAGAACCACACAAAAGAAAAAGACAGCCAAGAGCAGATGGATGCTCAATAGGCATTTCTATATATGAATCAGTAGTTTAGGAAAAAGATCTAGGGCGTATAAATATGGAAGGTATCAGCATGTAACAAATGTGATGTTAACCAAAAGACTATGTGAAACCCTCCAAATTGAGAAGGTGTAGACCCATAGCATATGATAGATGCTAACTAAACCAAAAGACTAAGTGAAACTACCAAATGCTGTATGCTTGAAGATGAGATTAAGGACTGTGGCCCCTCCAGCACCGGGAGACTGACGCATCAGAAAAAAATTGCAAAAAAGATTTATAGGTTCCAGGTTTCTTGCATGCTATTTGCCAGCAATACATAATAGGTGTTTATTGAGTGGATGCACAATGAAGTATTAGATAGCCTAAGTCAATGGTGAATTTTATGTTTCTCTGTAGAATAATTAAAAGGTGAAAATACAGTCAGTTGTACCTATCCCATCAGTGAATAGGAGGGAATTGAATAATGAAAATTAAAGTAAAAATAGAACTATTTCTTTCTGTTCTATAAATATGTTGTATGTAAGAAAAATAGCATGTCATTCATTTTAATAAGTTAGAGATTTTCTTTCAATAAAGTTATTTCCTTGTAATCTTCATGATACTTAATGTGCTGGTGTGGTTATTTCTTCAGGAAAACATGGAAAATAATTTCTTCTCTATGAATATGAATCTAGTTATTTTAGTCATTATTTCTAATGTTTGTGAATATATTTTAGAATAGTGATTCTACGTAGTTAAACACGTTTTGGATGTTATCCCATAAATGAACCTTTATTTCCCATATGAGATTATACGAGAGTGTCTAAAATCAACCTGTACAACTTGCTAGTGATTCTTCATCTATGTGATTTTGCTTTCATATATTTTATAATTTCTAGTACAGTTTTTGCGATTCTTTGTGATCATAACTGGTGCTAAATGTGATTTGGAAATTGGATTGCGTATAGACAACTTAGTCATTTTCTTAAGGATTTTATATTCTTGAGTAAATGTTAAAACATTTGTGTAAGTGTACATGTAAACAGTCTAGTGGAGAAAATACATAATGATATGATTACAGTTCTCTTTTTGTGTGTGTGGTGCTGAGGATTGAACTCAGGGCCTTGTGCATGCTAGGCAAGCACTCTACCACTGAGCCACAATCCCAGCCCTTATAATTATAGTTCTGTTTAACTCTTATCTCACTATCTCTGTTCAGAAGGGAATTTATTGAAGAACAGACTAGCTGAATGTGGTGCACACTCCTGTCAACACTGGGAAGCCGAAGCTGGAGGATCATATTTTGAGTCCAGCCTGAGCAACTTGGCAATTTAGTGAAACTCTCTGTCAAAATTAAAAAGAGGGTAGGGGTATAGCTCAGTGCAAAAGCTCTGAGTTTGTTCCTTAGTATCAAGAAACAAAACAAAACAAACAATATCTCTGAGAAAGTAGTGTTATCTATAAGCCTGCACTTTGACAGAGTGAAAGAATTGAAAGGGAAATTCACAAAAGCAGCTGTTTTGATATAGATAAAGGATCCATGACTAGGATAGCTACTACATGTAGATAGTCATGCACATATATATTTAAAATGAATGAAATTTTGGTCATATTGGGACTGAGCTTTCAGTAAGACATAGATGTCTCAGTGTTGGGAGGCCTGTAAGTTTTGTAAGGGCTGAAGAGAGCCCAAGGTACCTGAAGCAAATAGTGAAACAGGTGAAGGACTCAAACTTAACAGGAAAGAGAATTTTTACAAGCAGTCTTCAGCCAGAAAGTTCAGTTTTTCATGAACATTTTGAGTCTCTGAAGATATAAAACTAGACTGGATAATTACCCAAGATCTTAAATATTTCACCTCGGTGATGTGAAGTGTGTTATTGCTTCTTGGTTTTGTTTGCTCAGAAAGGCCTTAGTTGACTGCTCCTGCTGCCTCAGCCTCCCCAAATGCTGGGATTAGGTCTCTGGAACAAAGTTTGCAGTCTTTCCATGGTTGCTCCCTTGCTTTATTCAGGGACTTCAGCTTTGTGCCTCCCTCTCACTGCAGAGTGATCCCATATTTTTCAGAAAATAGAAAATGGCGCATATTTCTCTATCAGTTGGCGGTGGAGAGAAGGGTCCTGGATTTATATGTAAGTTTTGTAATCTTTGGACCCTTGCATATAGATGATAAATGCAGAAATCTTCCTTGAAATAAAATTTGCCCCAAGTTATTTTGAGAAAACACATGAGGCATTACAATTTACATTTTCAATTAAAGTAAAGGGAAATTGTTTAAAACAGGGGTACAGAAGTTGATGCTGTTGTTTATTGTGTTATGTGCTGTTATAGACTCATTTTACAGTTACTTCTCTGAAATGCAGTAAAAAAAGAATGCTTTGCTCCATAGCAACCTCCATGAAATGAGGCATATGCTGTTTCTAAGACTCACAATATGTTTTCCTGGTACTGTGTTTGCTCATAAACATGTTTATTGTAGGTGCTGTCTGAGGCAGGGGCTGTTTTGCTATCGAAATCTTCTCTTGAACATGGTAGCATCTGGATCTGGCAGAAGTTTTTGACTACTTTGGAGAGTTTTCTGCTTTTAGGTGTTGGTAACAGTTGATGCCTGGTAAGTGCCTTCTTGACTTATGACTGATGTGTCATTAACTATGTAGTTTCAAAGTACACTGGAAGTTTACTTTGGATTGTGAGGTGAGCAAAGGTGAGCGATAATGACACGCACGTTCTATGGACCACAGTGATGCCTTGTTTACTAACCACAGTCACCTCTTCTCTCAAAGTTGCTGTGGATGCGGAAGCAGCATTCAGTGTGGTGTCCATCATGGGCTCACCTACTGGTTTTGTCACCACAAGCTTTATGATTTTGGTCTTGATACTTCCCTGAGACTGATTAAATCATTAAGTTAAAACAAATTCATGAGACTTATTTTGCTGTTGCACAATGTTGTATCCTACTGAGGGCCCAAACATATAAATATTTCTTTAGTGCAGAAGGCTAATAAGTGGCAAGGGAGACGCTGCTTCTGGAGAGTGCAGAGTGTGACGAGATGTGTCCTATGCAGAGAGGCACTGGGGAGAGTAGTCATTCTGTGGACATGAACGTGTGATCTAGCTTAGCTCATGCTTTGTAACACGGTATCTACGTGGGGCCTTTAGGACTGGAAGAGAGAGATAATAGCCCAGAGAGCAGTGGAACCTAGTGACATTTGCTGCATCTATTGCAGATCCTTTTTCTTCAGGGCCCTGTCCAGGGAGTTAAAAGTCTATTCTAAAAGGTACCAGATGTGTCTACCTTGTTGCTCTTAAAGTAAAATAGTCCAAATTTTGTTAAAGACATTTTTAGAGAAATTTTTCTAATACCACTTTTGATGATTCATTTAGCTTCTTTTTTTAAAATTTATTTTAAAAATAAAAGAAGGAAAACATATTAACAAACAGACATCCATTTACAAAATAGCAGAAGAATAATACAAGCAATACAAGCCAGGCATGGTGGCGCATGCCTGTAATCCCAGCACTTAGCAGGCTGAGGCAGGAGGATTGTTGCAAGTTCAAGACCAGCCTGGGCTACAAAGTGAGCAAGCCCAGCCTGAACTACATAGTGAGACCCTGTCTCAAAAAAGACAAAAAGACCCCCCCCAAAACAAAACAGCAACAACAAAAAAAAAACAGAAAAAAGCAAGCAATACAGAATTACAGACAAAGTGGTAGGAAATTAACAATGGTTGTTGTATTACGCATTGATGTCTTCAAAGTAGTGTCTCAGGAAAACAAATAGAGACATGGGAGATTGATCCAATAATTAATCATTAACTGTTCCTTTCAGTAAAGCAATAGAAGTCAGTAGTACAACTATGTTAGCTGTCCTGTATACACATACATACATATTTTCCCCTTCTTTCTTTTCTCTTTTCCCTCACCCTTACTTTTGAGCATTTTCCTTTTGTTTCACAATGTCTGTCATACCTCTAATTCACTTAGCTTCTTACTGGGGAAATCTATAGATATTTAGGCTGGGGAAATTATGTGGGAGAATTTGTTAAGAATAACCTAATTTAGATAGTTTCTGTGTGTATGTAGGAGAATAATATTCTGTTATAAACAAAACATTCTATTTTTTGAAGGATAAAATATTACATTTTCCTTAAAGTAGATTTTAAAGTTTGAGGATCTTATTTTAAATGACTAACTTAGCAATTATGTAGGAAGAATAAAATAATGAACAACTGTTGGAAAGTAGAAAAATCTTAACACTGTGAAATTGGAAGTTCCCAATTATGTAATTTTATAAACAGCATTAATCTTATTCAATCCTCTTTACTTATAAAGTGATAAAAATGTTACTTGATTCACAAATATCTTTTAAGGCTTAATAGATAATTTGTTCATTCAAAAATATTTATTTATTGAACTCTTATTAAGTGTGACAGCATGTGCTGTTTAGAGGATATATTTGTGTCCTGGAAAGAAGAAATTCCTGTACTTATTGGATTTTGCAGACCAGAGGGAAAAAGATTTTTCTGGTAATGACAGATGTGATGAGGACCTCCAAAGTGCTAGCTGTGACAGTGTCAGATCTTACATAGGACCTGATACTAGGGGCAGAAGAGAAAAGGGATTCATGTAAATATACCAGTTATCTCATTAAATTCTAAAAACAGTTCTGTAAACTAGGTCTAATTTTCACTTTTTCACAGTGGAACAAACTTATGTTCTTATAGGTCAGTGCTCAAATAATGTTTAATAAATAAGGTGATCAGTAAACTTGAAGCTGGGCTGGGTGTCACCACCTAATGATGGTGCCTGTAATCCCAGCACTCAGGAGGCTGAGGCAGGAGGATCACTGTGAGTTTGGGACCAGCCTGGGCTACAAAGTGAGCTCAAGGCCAGCCTGAACTGCATTGTGAGACTCTGTCTCAAAAAACAAAACAAAAGCAAAAAAAAACCCAACTTGAAGCTGGACCCATTGTGTAGTTCACCCAAGGTCTTCACCAAGATACTGGCAGAGACGGGTCTAGAACTATTCCTGTCTCTAGCCGAGGGCCCCTTCCTTAGACAGCACTGACCCTCAGTGTGTACACAGCCATGTAAAGAGGTGGTAGACAGCAAGGATGCCCAGTTTTATATATTCCACCCATATGAAAATGAAGTCAGTTTACACAAACAAATCATCTGATAATGGTGAAGACAAGGCTTCTAAATAACCCATTTTGGTTCCCATAATTGTGTATAGGTATATTCAGTTATACCTGTAGATTGATTTGAGGTGTGGATTTAGTGTCTTAGGTAATAAATCTAACACTGTGAAATTTTTTTCTGATAAGATGTTGGCTATGAAAAAATTCAAGCTGGAATTCAATATCATTCATTCAAAATTGAGGGTGTTCTGAAATATAGGTATACATTGTCTTGTCTAGTATGTGTGTTGTGTGGGAGATTTTTCTTTGCAGATTGAATCACTGAACACCAGTGCTCTTTTAAGTGAATCTGAAATCATTTAGTTGGTAAACCATTGGATGTAATGATTTTTCCTTCTCAAAGGAAATATCTATTATAAGTATTTGTAGCCTAGTTTTTGTGTGGGTTACATATCTTAATCAGTAAAGCTATAAGAGCTATGTTAGGATTTTATAGACAGTCTAGTGCTAGCCAAAAGTGAACATTTCAGATCCCAAATTTTTGGAGAAAAACCTGCACTGCTTCACAATTATTTTTATTGAACTATAGTGGGCAAAGACCCATATAAACATCTGTACTTTATTTTAACTTTCCCATAATATCAGATGATCCTGTAATATCAGGTCTCTTTCTACCTTATACCATCTACCCACCAACTCTTACCTATCTTGAAATTATACATGTGTGTATATGTTTATATGTCTATATTGCTCTATATTTCTAAGTGGTGTTATTTAGAAATTACTTTGATAGAGCCTCTGTTTCCTTGGAAAAGAGGAGTTTTAGAAAGGTTCTCCCTTCATGCACCATCTACTTTCCATCTTTGGCAGTGTCTTTAATAAGCAGTACAGTATTTCTCAAGTGTAGAGTTTTTCAGAAGACCCATGGATGAGAGTGAACTAACAGTACCCATGCCCTTGCTGTTGTTTATTTGGACTCTGAAAATTGCTGTAATGTGTGTGGTAGAGAAATACAAGACATGTGCCTCATTTCTTTTTTTGTTAATTTTCTTGAACTCAAGTTTTATTTTTTCTTAAAGCTGTTTGATAAAGGAAACATGAAAAGGTGATTAATAACTTGAGAAAGCATCTATACCATAAAAGTATCACATTTTACAATGAATGGAGATAGTACATCAGTTATTTCAAGATCAGAAATAAGGATATTGCCTCTCTTCACTATGCTGTCACATGAAGCAAAAATTCATGTGTAATATAAAGCAAGACAGCAAAAAGTGACAGTGAAATGAAAGAGATAGCTAGACATGTTGTGCCTAATTTCTTAAAGGTCAACCTTAATTTGCTGTTCTCCCATATGCAGTGGTATATACACTTTAGAGTAATGGGTAGAGTCTTACGAATTTTGAATAATTAGCAGTCTTTCCAGTATAGAAAGAGATACAACCCCCCAAAATACATGTATTGACCCTATCACTACTGTCCTTCAACCGGACAATCCTAACTTCCAATCAGGAGTGTCCTGCTACAGAGAAGTATAACATAGTTATAATTTTTCTCTCTCAGTATCCTCTGGCTCCTGTATAGCACTCTTTCTTTCCTAAACACTTAACTATCTGTCTGATTTTGCCCTTGCAGCTGTGTTATAATGCAGACAACTCAAGCTGACACACACAGTTTCTCTCATGACAAGGATTAATTGTGATTTATGACCATTTACGGGATGGTACTGATGTGGGCAAGGGTACATTTTTAGCTAGCAAGGATAAATCCTTTCACTTGGCAATAGAACCATGTTAAAAATATGTGCCAGGTTTAAAAAGAGGATCCGTACTGCTATTTTCTTTTTAGTGCAGAACCCTTTGGCTAACTTTCTATAATGTTCATCTAATATGTTTGTATATTTGAAGCACCTTCAAATGTATTTAGCCCCTGTAATGTAAGGCATTTGTTTGCTAAAGGTATAATTTTCCTGAAAATCCTGATGAATAGAATTGGAAAGTTAAAATAAAATACAGATGTCTATATGGGTCTTTGCCCACTATAGTTGAATAAAAGTAATTATGAAGCAGTGCAGATTTTTTCCACAAATTTGTGTTGTTTATCAAGTATTATGTCAACTAAATTTGAAGAGAAAATATGGAAATATGCCTTCAATTTTAATGTTAATATGAACTATTTTCATCAGAAATTCCCACAGACCTTATTAGAATATGTTACAATACTGTTCTAAGTTTAGCTCTGAATACCAAGACAAAAAAGATGGATTACAGACGTAATAGATTCTGTGAAAACACAGATTGTTTTTCTAAACTCTGAATGCCTCATGGTCCTTCAAAACCCTGTATTAAATGTGGAAGAACCAGTCCTCTCATTGTTTAGGACCTGGTGACCTTCATCACTTTGATTACTTTGACACAGTGTAC
Organism: Chinchilla lanigera; assembly: GCF_000276665.1. Lineage (NCBI taxonomy): Eukaryota > Metazoa > Chordata > Mammalia > Rodentia > Chinchillidae > Chinchilla > Chinchilla lanigera. Next base: position 8,066,667 of record NW_004955463.1, read on the forward strand.
AGTGCATGAGTGATGAATTGTTTAATATTGTTGGAAAGATTATTTATTGTTTGTTTTGTATACTAACAGTTCTTTATTTTTTCATGATGTTCTTGCATCCTTAGTTTACTGAAATGAGGTACTGAGTTAATAAGATTTCTTTGACCATCACTAAAGTTTTCAGAACAAGTCAAAGTCCCATCAGTCATGTTCCTCTCATTAGGTCTGACTTCCTTACGGAGCCTTTTTGAAGCCCAGTACATAGATAATCTGTTAGATCATTGACCCAAATATAGTCATAGGATGATACTTCCATGCAAGGAAGACAGAGAAAATACAACTTTTTAAAGCCCTGACATCTGCATAGAATTAAGAATTCTGATAATAAGAAAAAGGCTACCCAAGTAGTGCTTTTCCTCCCCCTGCAACCTCTGACTTCTCCCAATACTTAGAAAGAAGCCTGACTGTTTTCTTTTTTTCTTGACCTATGTAAATGGTGATGTTTGCACTTCATGCTTGTCTTTCTGAGAAAAGGATCCTTCAAGTCCTTTGCAGCTTTTAACAACATTAGGTTTTTACGTGTATCCTAGAAGCAAATTTTTTTAAAAAAGCGTGTTTCATTCTCTCTATCCCTCTGTCTCTTCCTTCATTTCTCCTTTTCTTTTGAGTTCAAATTTTAATGGTCAGTTCTAATTATCTGGGCAAACTGATTCATGCAGAAGCGTGTCATTTCTAGAGGAAAGGGGACCCTGGCATGGAAAACTTGGGTGTGTGGACTGAGAAGCAGAAGTGGTTCTCGGTAAATACTGTGGCTGTTACTGAAAAGATGGGACATGAAGGCTGGGAAAGCAAATGACAGTTATCCATCTACAGGATTTACTTGGCTTTTTTGAAGTTAAAAAATACCCACTTTCTTTAGTTTTCTACTCAACTTGCTTTAAAAACATCTTCCAGACATAGTTGGTATAGGTTCTTTTAATATAAAACCTCGTGGTCTTCAAAGTATGAGGCTGTATGCAATCACCCTTCTTAGATATTTATATGTACAATTGCCTGTGTCTCTTTAAAAAGAGAGCTTAGTATTTGCCTCTAAGAAAAAACCTGCAGGTGTTGTAGGAATGAGGGTAGATGAGGTTTTCATTTCCATGCACTTCCAGACTTCTGGGAGGTACATTTAACTTTTTGTGTAGTATTTTATTATCTTATCCTTATGGATGGGAATGCTGATTTTAGCATATATGTTGTATTCATGGAAGACTTTTGGTTGAATAACTTAAGAAGGATACTCACATGAATAAATCTCATCTAGTTTCTATTCAGTTGCTGGGCAGCCCAGCAACTTGACCGGGGCTGAGGATGCTGTGCATGTGAAATTCTGGCAACTCAGAATTATCCAAGATCATTGGTTTTTAGTTGCTGCTGACCAGTTGTTTCTCTGCCTTTCTAAAACTATAAACATCCCACATAAATACAGACTTCTACTTGTGAGTATCTTAATGATAGCACAGTCTCCTTTTAAAAGACAAGAAAGCAAGGAGGTCAGGTGAATTGCTTCAACACTGCGTTTGGACCCTTGGTTGTATGCTCTCTGGCCAGTGTTCTGCTCCAGTGAACTAAATTTCTCAGGAAAGATGAGACTGAGTTTTTTTTTTTTTTTTCACCAAAAGGTGCAATACAAAAATACAGCTAATGTTTAACTAAAAAAATTAAAGTAAAAGACATATTACTATTAACCTTCTTCAAAATAATTCTTCTCACTTGAAATACATTTATTTCATAGTTTCTGTCACTTTCTGAAGCAGTTCTGGAAGCCCTCTTTCACAAGTGTCTTTAGTTACACTGCCACAGCTGCCTTGATGTCTTGAATCAATTCAAACATTTACCTTCCATAGTCATTTTGATTTCAGAGAAGAGCCAGGAGTGCATAGTGCCAGACCTAGTGAATGGGATGGATAGGACACATCTTAATGTTTTTATAAGCCTGCTTTTCCATAGGATGCAACTTGGTAGCACAGCATTTATAGTATTTTTTATCATATATCATAAAGACACTCATTAAAGAGGACTTCTAGAACACTTTCAGAAAGTGAGAAAAATGATGAGAGATGTATGCTCAAAGTGAGGGGAAGGTATTTCCCTGGGGACTAAAGACAGTGTATCTGGTACTGTAATAATTTGTTTTATTTTAACATACATGAGGTTTTTGATCACCCCTTTCATGTGTTCTTTCTTTGTTTGTGGTAATTAACAGACTTAAAAATCCATTTAAACATGTATCAAGTTTTAGATTTTTAGTAAAAGACTCATTGATTATGGAAATAATTGGGGAGGTGAGATCTGTGTGTCAGTTTTAGCTACGTTACATATAGGGAAAATGATAGAATGAGAGGAGTTTACTGGTTGAATATACATTTCTGCAGTTGGGTTTATGACTCTTATTTTGTCTCTATTGCATATCCACAGAGCATTTGTCTCTGGAGCTACTGAACATAAAACACCATGAATGTTATTAGTCATTTGAATGAGGGAATTTCCTGTTACCAAGGAGTTGCATGTGTTTGCATCCTCCTATGTAGCCTCTCTGTGGAGACTCATCACACATGCAGCTAGCATGTTCAGTTTTCTGTGTTGCTTGCTTGGGCGTCACACTTTGTCTAGTCCAAGTAATTACGTATAGCATAAAATTACACACAACAATCAAAGAGGCCATCTTCCCTTTCCTTATCTCAGATACCCAAGGTTACCCTGCAGTGCCACTATGTTGACATTCTTACTTTGTTGTGACCACATTTCTAAATCTCAGGTCAGTCTGATAGAATTATATTTCTGTGAATTTATTAATTACCATACATGAAAAAATTTAAAAGTATAACTCAAATGATTCTTTATTTGTTATCAGTAGAAATAATACTAAAAGAGACAGAAGAATCCAGATTTTTTGCATAAAACTTATAACAAACAAACCAGAAGTCCAAATGGGAACTTGGGTTATGTGAGCCCTAGGTGGAGCAAGGTAAGAATGGAGAGGTAAGGCATGGATAGAGTGATACCTCACTGAGGAAGATGAACAAGTAGCTGGATACTTTTGTTTGTTTGTTTCACAACAAAGAGTCTAATGTAAGCCCTTTGCTTTTGTTTTGTTTAAAAATATTTTCCTTTATGCCATTTCTCTAGCCTGATGGCCCAATTCAATGGAAGAATAAATTTATGCTTTCTTTCAAATGATGCTTCTCAAGCTTTTACATCTAGGTCACTTGACCATCCTGTGGAAATGCAGATTCTGAGTCAGTGGTCTTGAGGTTCTCAGGGTGTGTTCGTTACAGCAGCAGTGTGCATACCACTTGTGAGCTTATTGGAACTGCCAATTCCTGGATCCCTTCTGATGAAATGAATTAGAGTTTTAGAGGATGATCCCAGAAACTGTTTTAACGAGCTCACCAGGAGACTCTTACTCACTTAAACTTTGAGAATCACAGACATGGAGGTTGTTCTCTGGTATTTTTCCTGGGAGTCTGGGATTTTTTACTCTGTGGTTGAACTTTGCATTATTCAGTTGGACACTTAGTAGTTGAAACAGGTGAGCAGAGATCTTACTTTGGGTCCTGACTGGCCATTAGTGTCCTGCAAGTTTTAACTGCCTCTATTCAAATCCACCAAAATCTCATGTGTTCAGAGCAGAGTTTTTGTTAAGTGATTAGATGGGGATGTTGTGGGGATGCTACGCTCATTGTAGATGAATCAATTTATGAGTTCAAGCCATGCATGGTGATGCATGCCTGTATTTCCAGCACTCAGAAGGCTGAGGCGGGAGGATCACTGTGAGTTTGAGGCCAGCCTGGGCTATGAAGTGAGTTCAAGGCCAGCCTGTACTGCATAGTGAAACTCTTGTCTCCAAAAGATAAAAAATATTCATGAGTCCATAGCTGTGCTATTAGGAGGCAGGGCCCGGATGGAAGAGGTGGGTCACTGGGGGCATGACCTCGAAAGGTGTATTCTTGTCCCTAGCTTTAGAGGGAACAACAGAACATTAAAAGTTTAGAAGTTTGTATTTGTTGAAACATTATAAAAGGTAACATTTACCTTTTACAGATACCTCTTTTCTCAGTCTCTGCTTCCTTGTTGCTGTGGGTTGAGCTGCTTTCCTTTGCCAGGTCATTTCTACCTTGCAGCCAGCTTGCCATGGACTAAACTTTCTGAAAACTTGAGCCAATATAAACCTCTTCTCTTTAAGTTGTGGTTATCAGGTATTTTGTACTACTGACGGGAAAGGAACTAACATATCTTCTAAAGCAGATATGCCATTTCATAGAATTATGTACATCATGACACCATAGTTGGACACCATTGCATTTTAAATGAGTAATAGAATAAGGGAAAACCTACCTAAATGCACCATCGCAAAGTATTTTTGCACATTTTTAAGGGGTATGAATATTATCTAGATTTTACACCAATATATCAGCTTAGCCCCAATTTATACTTATTTAAAATAAATAGCCAGGGGCCACTGTTACGCAGAGCCTGTAATGAAATAGCTTTGATATTCTGATAGATTCAAACATGCCTCTCTATGTCTTCACGAATGTTGCTGTTGCTGTTAGAAGAAAGAAATGTCACAATAGAGATTGAATTTTCTAAATTGTTCTTTTAAGGTATTTGCAAAAGATAAGTGTTACCTTTTATAATGTTTCAATGCCTACAACTTTTAATCTTGGAAAGTTTTGTTGTTTCCTCCAAAGGCAGTGGCTGGGGAAATGTACATTGTATATTATCATTTTTCAAATTGCTTACAAATCTTCCAGTATAGATCACTCCACACTGTTTACACTTTTCCTTTGAGAAGTTTTGATCTTGAAGAAAGGATCTATTTTGTGAGTTGATAAAGTAATGAGGCATGTTCAGAATGTGTAAGGGTTCTGAGCAAGTGTTCCAAAGAGAGGTATGTATTTAGCCACAATATTTAGCTGCTAAGTTACTATGTTATTTCTGTCCGTATCTAGTCTAAGTGTAAGTAGTTATAAGAATTTTAACTCAGATTTAAGAGTGATGCATATCATGTTACAAGGTCTTGTAAACCAAGTTCACATAATATGTCTGCTGAAAGTGTGTAAACCTTCCAGAACAATGCACTGTGTCTGTAGCTCTTGTTACAACTTTCAGAAATCTACTAATTTTGTGCAGAGAATTGGAAAGGAACAGATGTTTATTCCTAAACTAGAATTTTGAAGGCCAACAATTAAAATAAACATGTCTCTGCCAAAGCTTGAACTAAATTAAAAAAATTTAGCATATAAATTAAAGCTTACTTAAAAACTAAATTTATCAAGGAAGTACATTTGTTTTGCATTACTGGTTTCAATTATTCTGAAAAGGCTTTTATTTTTATGGAACATTGAAGATTTTTAAAAGTTTCCAACAATTTATTGGACAACTGCACCATTTAAATGAGTTATGAATGTCTGGCTTAAATATATGAATTATTAGCACATAGTTGACGAGCTTATAGAGACATGTTACAGCAATCATTATTCTCTAGTTTATGTACAAATTCCTGTCTTCAGGAAACTGATCTATAGACCTAAACTAGGTGGAAGGTATGAGTTGAGAAAGTTATATAGTCTTCTCTTCTTTCCTATTCATTTGTTCTTTTTGATGGGAGTCTCAATTTTCGGACATCTTCAGAATATTCTTTGTAGTCAAGTATTTGTGTTCTTAGATCACTGCCATAGTAAGAAAAGATTATGTTTTATATTTTAGCATTTCTCTATTTTCAATCTGATTTGGACAACATTGCCCAATTACTTTGTCTAAAATGCTTTCTCCTTCTACCTAATGCTTTTAACTAAAACTTTCATTGACTTCTGATAACAGTGCTAGGATACTAGGACCTCTACCTCTGCCTTTCTACCTTACTTAAATTAATGTCCAGCTCAGTTATCACTCATCTGTTTCAGTGAATTCAATAACTTTCCCTTCTCCAACCCCAATCAGGGTTATGTAAAGTAGTTTCTTTGTTTATGTTGCCCTTTCTTCCTGAAAGGGTCCAGCCAGTTGGTCAAATGTGACTTCAGGAATAGAGGAAGGCAGACTCATCTGAGAATAATTCAAGGAACTTTAGAAGTGTTTAACTTAAAATCTTTAAAATTTAACCAGTTTAAGTTAAAAAAAATTAACCAGCTTATTGAATGCTTTCACCATTACACAACATGCTTCTGAAACAGAAAATGCTGAACACACTTTAATCCTTTCCAGATAATTAGGGTGATACGCTGCACAATGTAACTAAGTTTTAATGTAGTGATTTCTACTTTGGGTAAGGTGTTAAGGACTCCTTATTCCTGGATTAAACAGACCCAGGCTGTGCTTTGCTTATTTTTTAATATACCTTGTCTTTTATATTTTCTCTCTCCTTTGTCCTCACTGCTGTATCTATCTCCAGTTGGAAGTACTGTACTTGCTTTTGTAGAGATTGTTTCGCTTTTGTTTTTTTGTAGGTTGGTAAAACTTGCACAGGACTTTTTAACATAAGTAGAAATCAGTAGATTCTGAAGAAGGCCTAAGACTCTAATAAATAAAATGCATGAGCATATTTTTTTTAGGTTGGTGGATACCATTTTTTTTTTTTTTTTTTTTTGGTTTTTCTCCGGTACCGGGAGCTGAACTCACGACCTTGCGCTTGCCAGGCAGGCGCTTTTGCCGCTGAGCTAAATCCCCAGCCCCTATACTATTATTATTTGCTTACTTTTGAATTCTTATCTCTGTTCTAGATAATACAGAATGTTACTAAATATCCTACAAGTGAGGTTTGGGGCATAAGCAACATTTCTGTAATTTGAATGGTGAGGGTATGGAAAGCTGTGTAGTGATGTGGTATTTTCAAGTGATAGCTGTTCAGGTGTTGATTTATTGGCCTGTACCCAGTGTCTACATAGAATCTTGACAGTTCATAGTAATATTTAGGACTCTTTTTGATTGCTTTGAAAAATTAAGGTGATTGCATTTGTCAATTAAAATTCTGCTTAGTTTTTCATATATATATATAAAATCTCTGATAGTTTCAAGATAGTCTTAAAATATTTAAAAATAAAACTGCACACTTATTTCATAGAACATGTAGCCACTGAGGAGAACAGTTTTCAAGACTGAGGGCATCATCTCTTCTTTGCTCTTTTATTTTCATGTCTCTTCCCCCCTGCCAGCTTTCTTACCCCATCTTGCTGCTGTAGGACAAGAGATGTGATGAAAGTTGGAAAATAGTAATTTATGGAGAAAGCCTGTGTTCCATGCTTTATGAAAGTAAATTGTAGAAAATTAATGTTATGACAAGATGATTCTGTTTTGATGAATGAAATCATTGAAAAGCTATCAAGACCTACTGTTTCTCCACTGAGAGAATTTTTTCCCTCTCTATTCTTTATTTGCATCCTTGGCTTTCTTCCCAATTAGTTTTAACTAAAGAGCAATAATTACGGAGATAGGATTTTGAACTACCTTGTGAACAGTAAAAACACTTTTCTTCCATTTTTCCACCTGCTATATCTATTATTAACTCTCTTCTTCTAGAAAGTAAATTCCATGTAATTGGGATTCCTACTTAATAAAAGAGGTAATCTAAAGTCAAAATAAAAATTTTAAAGCAGCTATATGAGCTCCAAATAACAATGACAATGAGGAGTGCAGTTGCTCATTTTACATTTGATTACTGCATTCAAGTAAGTTCTCCAGGCTAAATTGGATTTATAGGTTCTTGTATCACCTCAAATTCCATAGTACAAGAGCAGTAAATTAAAATTATATTTTTACCTTTAAATTTATTGAATGGCTTGCAGGGGTAATGTGTTAACATAGTTCAAGAATTTGAAAGAGAGTAAGTAGTAATTTGAAAGTGAGTATGCAGTAAAACATTTCCTTTTATGTTCCTTTCTTCCTAGCTCTCTTACCTCCTGCCTCCATGAAAATTGTCACTAGTTTCTGATGTTTCACATACTCAAAATAGAGTCAGCATAGATTCCCAGTCCTACCATCTTTACAAAAATGTAGCACACTATGCAAATATTTTTCTCTTAAATATACCTTGAAGTCATTGCTGTATACATGATAGAAAACTTTATTTTTATTGCTGTGTATTATTTCCTTGCATTGATATACCGTAATATATCGATATCCTTGTTTATGGCTATTTGTCTAATTTCAAATCTTCTGATAATTACAAATAATACTATAAAGAATAATTATAATTATAATTACATACTGTAGGATAAGTTCCCAGACTTGGAATTGCTTGGTTAGAGTATTGTGTTTAAGTCTTTAAATGTTGATTTGTGAAATTGCCCTCTCTAGGGACAACATATGACTGTTCATTTCCCTAAAGATTTTGTCAACCTTTGGAATTTTGCCAATGGGTGAATAAGATATAATATATGAGGGATATTTTTGAGGATTGGGTTCATTTTTTATTCTTGGTGCTGGGATTGAATCCAGGGCCCAGTATATGTGCTCTATCATTGAGATATATCTCTCACTGTAGGTTGCATTTATTTTTTTTAATATATGTTTATGGTACCTACGTAATGTTTACACTCCTTGTGAAGAATTGGTACATGTACATCATACATTTTAATTTTCTTTTTCTTTTTTAAGAGTTTCACTATGTAGTCTAGCGTAGTCTTGAACTCACTATATATCCCAGGCTGGCCTAGAACTCCTGGTAATCCTCCTGCCTCAGCTTCCCAAGTGGTGGGATTACAGGAGTGCACCACTATGTCCAGCCTTAATTCCTGGTTTTTCCATGCCCTTTCTTTCTCTTCCTCTCATTCCTTTTTTTTTTTTCCTTTTGCCGTATATAATGCTAGCATTCCTTGTATGGAGTTGGTACTTGTGCTTTTCTTATGAGTAAGAATTTTTTTTCATATGTTTAAATGACATTTCTCTTTCAATAAACTATAAACATCTTTTTTTCTCTGAATTTTTGTCCCTTATTATATATTTCTAGAGGCTTTGTATATATTAGAACATTTTTATGTCACATAAAGTGAAAAGTGTGTTTCAGGATACCATTTGTGTTTTGACTCAGTACTATCTTTTCTTGACTCTTTTCCTTTTTATTTTATTTTCTTTTTATGTAGTTGCAGAAGAATTATTGAATTTCTCTAGTCTAATATATCCATTTCCCTTATGACTTCTGGATTTTTTTAGTCACAAAGTATTTTCCAGCCCCAAGATTATAAAGGAATTAGCCTATTTTTTTTCTTTCATGATACCTCACTGCTATTTCTAATATCAATTAAATCTTTGGTTGATTTGGAATTGTTCTGTGGTAATATTTTATTTTTTAAATAAAATTTCTTAATTATTGAATGGACATCCCACTGAAGTGAGATCCTGCCTTTATTATACTTCAAGTTCTTCTGTATAACTGAATTATAGCTTTCAATTGTACATGTTGTATCATTGCCCTATGTATATGCCAATACTCAGTGATACTTAAGGCTTGTAATAGGTTTTATTGTCTTGAAATCCTACCTTTAATACCTGAAATTGTAAACTATCCACTTTCCTATTGAAAAGTTTTGTTGAATGACTATTTTTAAAATTATTTTTCTTTGTAAGCATCCAGATTGACTTCTTTCATTCCATCAGTTGCAGTTTTTGTTAGGGTCATTACACTTTTAGGTAAGGCAAATTTCTATATTTTTGATGTTGAATTTTGTTCTCAAAATTATATTACTTTTACATTTGTGCAAGTGTTTTTTTAAAGATAGCCTCCAATAGTGCTTTAAATTATAAAAATCTTACCTTTTTCATTTTTTTTTAGTGCTGAGGGTTAATATAGGGCTTTTGCAATGAGCTATGTCTCCAGTACTTTTCTATTTTTTATTTTGAAACAGTATCTTGCTAAGTCATTAAGCTACTCAGGCTGGGCTTGAACTTGCAGTCCTCCTATTTCAGCTCTCCTCTTACCTGAGAGTTTTGGGATTTCATGCATGCGTGGCCATGCTTAGCTTTGCATA
>NW_004955463.1:8078660-8080774 GCF_000276665.1 Chinchilla lanigera
AACAAAACATTATGCTATATAGTAGTCATCCATAACAATAAAATCTTATTGTGAATTTCATCTTGATGAGTTACATACAATTGTTTCTACAGCATTTTAGGTCTGAATTCTACTCTATCTGATAATGAAGATCAAGATTATTGACATTTTTCCATTTAGCTAACGTATCTTTACCCATATTTTAATTTCAGTTATTGTGAAGCACTTTATGGGTATCCTTTTAGATAGCATTGAGTTAGGCTTCACTTTGTGATTCAACCTTAAGATATCTCTTGATAAGTTAAAGCTATTGATATTGTAGATATATTTTTTCTGAATGCTGTCATATGTCAACTATTTTGTTTTCATTTTTGCTTTGTGATCTTTACTAGTCCTTAAGTTGTTCGTATTCTTTGTTTCTTTCAATATTTATGGTTTTATATCTGTCCTAGCATTAAATTTATATTTTATTTTTACTTTACATTCTTGGCTCTTTTTCTTTAGTTAATTAGTTTTCTACTCAGCTTAAATACCTTTGTCATCTTCTCTTTTTGCACTTTCCTCTCTACCACCTAATTATAGCCAATAAAATAGTATTTGTTGTTTACCTTTAGTATAGATATATTTATACTTAAATTGCCTTTTCCATCTACTTTAATGATATTATTTGACTTTCAAGCATGATAGTAAGGCATTAAATAAATATTTTCAAATTTCTATTTTTTTGTCTCCCATTTCTATAAATTGTACCACTTCTATTTATCAGAGCAAACAATATTTATGTTTTTTTTAAGGTATCCCAGTCCTTAGATACTTTTTCCATTATTTTCCTCAGCCATATTTTTTTGGCTGAGGTCCATCTACTGTTGTCTTCAAGAAAGGCCAAGTTTTATAAAAGCTGTTTGTTGCTTCCCTGCTCTTCTTTCTTCTTCTCCTCTCTTCCTTGTCTTCCCCTCCTCCTTTCCTTTATCTTTTCCTCCTTCCTTCCTTCCTTCTTCCTTCCTTCTTCCTTCCTTCCTTCCTTCCTCCCTGCTGCCCTTTTTGCATTTAAGGGGCTTCTTTCACAAAGAGAGTCTCTAGAGCCTGTATTTTTTTTTTTTTTTTGGTTTTTCTCCGGTACTGGGGACCAAACTCACGACCTTGCGCTTGCCAGGCAGGCGCTTTTGCCACTGAGCTAAATCCCCAGCCCCTCTAGAGCCTGTAATATGCAAACATACATTGTGAATTCCCAGAGAAAAGATACAGTGTGAGAATTTCCCACATTTATTTGGCCATGGACACATTTTTTTGTATCATGTCTATCAATGGAATGGTGTTTCACAGTGTGGAAGTGTGTTCCACCAAATATCACCATGAAACCGGGTATTGCTTTTATTTTTAAAGGACAACCTGGCTCATACTTTCTTGAGGATCAAACAGATGTTGCTACACTTGTCATATAGGGTTAAATGCAATTGTGAAGAAATTTAATTTCCTCCTTACATATGTAAATAATTTGTCCATTTAAAGGCTAGTAAACTACTAGACTACGTCTCCGGGTTGCCTCTGGGTTGCCTGTCCTGGGTTAGCTTTTTACTGGTTTACAGTTTATTTTTGAATATGTTTAGTAAGCTTTTTTTTTTTGGTTGAAGGAAACTTTTGAATTATATCTTTAAATTTTCTCTTTCCTTTTAGGTACTCTGTCTGGGCACTGTAACAAAGTACCATAAGCCAGAGGGCTTATGAACAGTGGAAAGTTATTTTAGGGGAAGGAAACTTCCAAGATCAGGGTGCTGGCAGATTCTGTGTCTGACGTGTCCCCATTTCTGGGTTTGTAGAAGGGAATCTTTTCACCATGCTCATGCATGGAGGAGTGGTGAGGAAACTCTGCAGTCTCTTACAAGAACACTAATCCTCTCAGAAAGGCCCTACCTCCTATACCATTATACTGTAGGTTACATGTAACATTGGAATTTTGGTGGAACACAAAGATTGACTCTATAGCATATTCCAAATGTGTATGTTTGTTGTATCTGTGTGTTTGCTTATCTTCTATATCTCTCTCTAATCTCCTTATTTTCAAGTCTTTTTTCCATTTAATTTTGTTCTCTCTCTCTTCTCACTCTCTTTATTTCTTAGCTCTTGTGTCTCACTGT
>NW_004955463.1:8083817-8084874 GCF_000276665.1 Chinchilla lanigera
CATCTGCAGTCGGTGCATGGTGGGCCAATTGTGTCAAAATTTTGTTTTTTTTGATTCTTCTACTTTCCTTTATCCAGTTTTATATAGCTATAATTTTTATTGCTTGTCTACTTGCTTTGTGTTGTATCTAGAGATCAGCCTTAAGTGTAAGTGATTATGGTTATCTTTTTCTTGTGTCTGACTAGGAGGATGAGTAAAATGCATTCTTTTTTTGTTTTCATGACTTTCATCCTTATTCTAATTTTTGTGCTTGTGTGTCCTCATTTCTTAATTTAGCTGTGCTTTATTCCTTGAATTGTTTTCTGAAAGAACAGAATCTTAAATTTAACTATATTTATTAAAATTTCCTTTTCTTTTTCATTTGTATTTTTTTGTTAGTAATTTGATTCAAGTGCTTAATAATGTTTTTACTGTTTAAAAAATCTTTCATAATAAGATACCATGAGTCTTCCTTTGACATTTTAAGATACATGTCATGAATTCAGGAGTGATCTTGTCATTTGTTTATATAAATTCAGAAGTATTTGTTTGTACATCTTCTTTGAGGAGTGGGTTTTAGAATTGATTTTTAAATTACCAGGTAAGATCTTTGCTTTTGCAGTTTTATTAACTTACAGAATTAATGTATTATGTTCAGAGTATGTTTTCTGTGTCATTTCTTGAATTTGGACATTTCTGATATATTTTGTGTGGCCCAATATATTACCAGTTTTCATAAATATTTCATAAATCCATATATTTTTTATTTCCAGTTGCAATGTACCAAACATTATATAACTTGCTAATGACACCATTCTATTATATTTTGAGAGAAGAAAATTATTTTCTTAACTAGAATATATGTTTCTTACTTTTTATGGTTTCAGCCTTATGAACATTATGCTATATAGGGGCTGGGGATTTAGCTCAGCGGCAAAAAGCGCCTGCCTGGCAAGCGCAAGGTCGTGAGTTCTGTTCCTGGTACCGGAGAAAAACCAAAAAAAACCAAAAAAAAAAAAAAAAAACAACAAAACATTATGCTATATAGTAGTCATCCATAACAATAAAATCTTATTGT
>NW_004955463.1:8086933-8236452 GCF_000276665.1 Chinchilla lanigera
TTTTTGTGATTTTTTTCCCCCTATTTCTTTCTTTTTATTTTTTATTTTTTTTGGTACTGGGAATCGAACTCAGGACCTTGCACTTGCTAGCCAGGTGCTTGTTCCACTGAGTTGTATCCCCAGCCCCTGCTATTTCTTTCTTGTATCCTCACATCTCCATTGATTTCCCATTTCCTCTTCATGATTTTCTCGGTTTGAAGGCAATTATTCTATTTATTTCATAAAATCCATGACAATGTTTGTGATTAGAATTTTCATTTGTTCTTTAGTTGGAAGAACAAAATGCTTTTGATCTTTTGGTAAATTTTACTGCCATTTTGTGATTTGTTTTCTTCTAATGACCTCATGTCAACACTATGCCATCTTTTCTATAGTACAGATGGTCCCTGAAGAACAATGGTTTAACTTACAATCTTTCACTTTACAGTTGTACAAAAGCAGTGTGCATTCAGTAGAAACTACTTGATTTGAAATGTTAATCTTACCCCAGCATGGTGATAGACAGGCAGTGTAACACTCTTTTGTGTTATACTGGGCAGCAGCAATTACCACAGATGCCAGGCAGGAACAGAGAGTAAACAACTGGTATTCCATAGTAGACTCTACACCTAAAACGTGCGGGTTAGATGTATTAAATGGATTTTTGACATGATACTTGCAAATTATAGTGTATTTAGCAGAATATATTTCCATTACAAATGGAACAGCATTTGTACTAGATAGCAAATTAATTGGGTTTGTCTGCCTTAATATGTTAGCTGAAGTGTTTGTGAGCAGGGAAGATCTAGATAGCCTTCTAAACTTTACACCTTAAATGCATTCTCATCAGTTCTACAGAGGCATAGTGCTTGCTGCTAATGGTGCCTTCACTATCTGTCTATCTATCTATCTGTCTATCATCTATCATCTCCGTCCATCCATCCACCTACCTACCTATCTGTTGATCTATCTTCTGTCTTCTATCTTTTTTATGTGCTTGTTTCTACCTTTCTTGCTTTTCTAGTTTTAACTGTGTCCAGGAGGCCTCAGCAGTGTCATACTCGCCACCATCTCCCACTTTTACACATCGGGGATGGGGTAGTGCTATCTTATGCTTTTATTATGAGTACTTGTTCAAGACAATGCAGTTTTGCTGGTATTTCATGACACCTGTCGCTGCTAGACTATTTAACCTCACTTTTCACTTTTTTCTTCTTGCTCCTGCCAGACCTCTGCTCTTTTGACAGGACAGTTTTGCTACAGAAAATAGAGTTTCAGCACTTCTGGGTATCAGACATGTCATGAAAATAATTTTGCCAGTCACTGTGGAAATCTGCCATTGAAGGGCCAATTCACTATTTTTTTGAGCTTTTACTCCTTTTATATAGTTTCTCTGACATTTCTGTTTAGTCTGAATTTCTTTAGTGAACCTACGCAAGTTTATTAAGTGTGCAGATTATATCCCTTCCAGTCTTATTTTCACTTTCTTCCCTGTTTTATTTTATTGCTGTTTTGAGATGGATGGCAGTGGGGGTCTCGCTCGGTAGCACAGGAGGGTCTTGAGTTCGTGCCTGTGCTGTCTTAGCTTTCTGAATATCTGGGGTCACAAGCATACAACATCACATCTGGCTAGCCTGTCACGTATCTAGGAAGTGGAGGATTTTATCTTATAATGCTAGAAGGTGAAAACTGACATTATCTGTTAATTTTGTTCATATTACTATTTCTTTGTATTTTAAACCTTGTACATAGTTCAAAATAGGTACACATTTAATCTTAGTTATAGAATAGCCAGGATTTACAAAGGTAGAATGGAGAAGCATTTTTATTTCTTTCCCTTTTTTTCCCCCTCTTGGATCCTGTGGAGTAGTATCTATTTCCTATTTGTAAGCTAAGCTTTCCACATGAACTGTTTTGTTTTTGTATGACCATTCAGTGTTTGAATTTAGAATTTCAGCATTTTCAGTATTTAAAAAAAAGATCTTTGCTGGGTCTTATTATGGCTAGGTGGGCAAGTCCTGAGGTAGGGAGTAAAAAGCATTCTGCATTCTGAGATATAAAATCTATGTCTACATATCTGTCTGTTGGAGTGTCTGTTTCTCCCTCTATTCATCTGACCTAGTATTGACCCAAATTAAAGAAGCTTTTACCCATTTTTATAAGTTCCTAACCCTGTAATGTAAACAATTATTTACCTGAATTTTGCAAAGCTGACATTTGCAGATGTGATATGCAAATAAAGGAACTACTGGTGCTACCATGTGGAGACCAAGTGTAACCTTGGCAGTTTTGTGGGTTTTTTTTTTTTTTTTGTCTCTGAATCCCTACTATGCTGATTGTCAAGGATCTTTGCAAACATCAAAATTTTGCAAATAAAAAAATTGAATGCCTTTGCATCTGCATTGTCCTTTTAAAAGTGACATTTCACTTATGACAGACAAAAGCAAAGTCCTTGTCCTATTAAGGATGAATAATAGAGAATTAGTTAGTATAAAGCCTTAGATTAGGGTTGTGATAATGTTTTGAATTATAAGTATTTATTATATTTGGCAAGAATGATAAGATTACAGAGTAAAGACCTACAAAATATGTGGCATTAGATATGGAAAGATGAAGCTTCTTGGACACAGTGGTACATGGACACAGATCAACACCAGAGATTAACTAGTGCCAAAAACATCAATATAATTGAGATAAATGATCTATAATCAGGTTAAGCAAAAGTCTAGCTATTCAATTCATAGTTCCCTTGGCCGACTGGACTAATGTCAAATTCTTCCTCAAAGCGCAGAGTAGGTTCCTAGCAGAGGTGTGGGTAACGATTAGCTTATATAAATCTCTGAAACAATTTCATTAGATTGAATCAAGGAAATAATTAAAGTGTATAATAGCCTTCTATTTAAATTTGTTCTTAGCAGTGCAGTTTCTTATTTGTTAACTTTCGTGTTATGATTTTAATTATTTTTGTCAAGATTTTAAGAAAATCATTATTCTAACCAGCTGGCGCCATAATTGCTTTAGGATAGGAACCGTACCTGGGGAGGATCACTTGATAAGTTATTTAGAGTGAAAGGTAAGGGACTTTGAGGACTGTAGCCTTGGCAACAGGCTAAGTTGTTCTGCATGAGAAAATGGGAAATGATTATTTTGAACTACTATAGAGCAATGAATTAGAAGGTTGAGGTAATTATTAAACAGGCTTCTGGAGGTTTACATGCAATTTGATAAGTTTGGATGTATATATACCTGGAGGGTACCATGGTGATAAACACAAGCATCACCTCCTAAAGTCTCCTTGTATCTAGTTGTTTTATTTTGTCATAAGAACACTTAACCTGAGGTCTATTCTTCACAATTTTTAATCACACAGCACTATATTGTAACTGCAGATACTGTGTTGGATACCAGCTATCTTGATCATCTTGTACACCTACAATTTTATATCCACTGAACAATTGCCCTTTCCACCCGTCTCATCCCCTGGCAACTGGCATTCTATTTTTCTGCCTGTATAAATTCAGCTATTTTATTATTTTAAAAGCAAAATTACTATATATATATTTAAGGTATACAGCATAATTTTATAGGGTGATAGAGTAAAAAAGTTACCATTCTGAAGCAAATTCTCATATCTGTCAACTCACATAGTTACCTTTTTTGTTCTGTTTTGTAGCAAGAGCAACTAAAATCTACTCATTCAGTATGAAATCCAAATACAGTACCCTTTTCTTAATTATAGTCCTCTGTTGTGGATTAAGTTTCTAGACTTGTTCATCCCACTTACTTTCTATTTTGTAGCCTCTGAATTACATCTCATTTCCTCCCCTTTGCCCTGCCCATAGTATCTCTGTTTATGTGAATTTCTTTTCAAGATTCCAAATACAAATGAGATCATGAAACAGTTTTCTTTCTGTGTCTGGCTTGTTTTACTTAGCATAATATCCTTTAAATTCGTCTGTGTTGTGGCAGATGGCAAGATCTCATTTTTGTTATTTTTGTTGTTGTTGTTTTTGAGACACAGTGTCACTGTGCCATTCAGCCTGGCCTTGAATTTGTGGCAGCCCTCCTGCCTCAGCCTTCTGTTTGCTAGGATTACAGCTGTATGCTACCACATCCAGCAAGATCTCATTCTTTCGTAGGGATGAAGAATATTCCACTGTATATATGAATACACACATACACCTACAGATTCTTCTTTCATTTGGCAGTCAAGGGCACTAAGGTCATTTTCTTATTGTGGCTACTGTGAATAGTGATGCAATGACGGGATTGATTCTCTTTACATGGTGGTGATTTCATTTCCCTTGGGTATATGCCCAGAAGAAGGCTTGCTGGATTATATAGTAGTCTATTTTAATGCATTTAAGCATCGCTACTGTTTTCCACAGTGACTCTTCCAATCTGCATCCCCTTCAACCATGCACAGGAATCTCTTGCCGATATTTATTTATTGACTTGATGGTCAGCCATTCTAACAAGTTTGATGGTGTCTCATAGTGGTTTTGATCTGCATTTCCCTGATAATAATCACAATCTCCAAGGACAGGGAGATTTTATCTGACATCTGACTGTTATTATTTTATATATTTTCAATGTCATAGCATCTTGAGGAAATACGGCTTAAAAATCTTAGGTAATTAGAATTGTATATAAGATACTCAGTTTTAAAACAGTGATTTTAATTTTTAAAGAAAACATATGTTATTTGTTTTCCCCAAAGCTAGTGGAAGTTTCTTTGTGAGATGATATCAGTAGCATGGATGAAATCTGTGAGAATCAGCATTTCATAACCCAAATAATTTCAAAATAGAGATAGAACCTGTGCCAAGCCTGTATTTCTAAGGGAGGGAGGTTTTCCTCAGGGCATATGCTAGTGTTATGCAGCTACTTTTGAACAAATCTCCTTGGGTTTTTTTTTTGTTGCTTGTTTATTGTTTTAATTTTGTGTATATTATTTACTTTCAGTGAACTTTATTCTTGTTTCTTTTTAGTTGCAGAATGCTAAGTCATAGGCACACATCACATATGTCAATGTCTATATTGCTGTCATCTCCTTTCCATTTTCCTCAGTGCAGAACATGCTCATTTTTCTCAGAGGACAACTTGATTTTACGTTAACTAGGTGTGAACAACATGTGCTTGATTGTAATTATCTTCTTCCTGAGGACCTCAGAGTCGGTTCGTCACATTGCCTCAGTGTCCTTCAAACATCATCCATGTTAGTGAAGGAGAGTAAAAACAATAAGATTTATACTGTAAATTTCCCTCCACTTACAGATTTTTAATTTAATCAGTCTTTATTGCAATAACATATTCATTTATATTCAAATAAACATGGTTTATTTGAATACAATACTATTCCCTTAGTTGTAGCTTTTTCTTTGTAAATGCATAACCTTTAGGGTGATATCTTAAAAAGTGGCAATCTTACTCAGGTAGTAACGCTGTCAGGTGAAGATCATACATCAAAACAGTGTCAATTCTATAAGTTAAAATAAGTCACTTACATTTTTAGGGAATATTTAGCTAGAACATTTAGTTCAGCCTCTTCTGCAGCTAAAAGAGAATAGCACTCTGAACATACTTGCTAAAGGCGATAGTGATAGTTTGTGACTAAATTGCTAATAAAATCACAAGTATCTTTTCCCTCTTCTTTCTGTTCTCTCATTGAGTTTCTTAAAGGAAATACATGGAGAAGAGTAAGTCTTGATGGTAGAAAAGAGGGCATTAACATAGAGACTCCAGAAGAAAGAGAAAGCTTATAGGAAGCCAAATAGCAGGAACACTGAAGGTCAGTGTCTACCTTCTCAGAGTCTAGTTCGACCCTGTCCCTTCTCTCATCTTACTTTTGGGACATCCTTCGTATTCTTTGGGCACATTCAGTTCTAATATTTGAGAATTAAAAACAGTTAATTTTATTGTTAGTGATGCTTTTGGGAGGATCGTTTTAATGTCCCCCTTCAAAGTGCCATGACATTCATTATGAAAAACAGGTGATATTTTTGTTATTATTGATATTGGTAATACATTTATAGCAGTGTTTGAAATACCTGGGAATACCCCATATTGTTGAAAATTTATAATTAGGAATTGCCACTCTGGTAACAGATTGCCATGGTTACAGTAATTAGTGCCTTTTTAAGTCTTGTGCATGGGTGTGTGTAGATTTAGACATTTCTATATTCTGGTTTGGTTAATACTTTAGATCTTTTTCTGTCAGTTATGAAAATAAAGGTGTCCTAAAGATGAGCTTTTTCCATCCTTTAACTCAGCTGATAGTATGATGCACAGTGTCGTGTATGTGTGAACTGAAATACTCAGAGAATTAAACTGGTTATAGAGGATAACTTCCACTTCAACATTTCTCACCGGAAATTGTGTTTGGATTTACTTCCTGTTCTCATTTAGTGTTGAAAGAACAATGTGTATGTTAGGGCAGAGAATTCTACATCCCCTGACTTCCCTTAGTACTTCTTCAAATAATGAGTGAAGCTAGACTAAATGGCTGTGGTGTTTCATCCGATTCAGGCATGCTTCAGCTATGAATCTTTACTGCACTTACAGTCACCCAGAACTGTTAAAGACCTAAGCTTTATAGCAGGAAACTTTCAGTCCCATAAATACTGTGCACGCTCAAGTAAATCCACAATATTTGCAGCAGGATTTGTTCAGTATCCTCACCTCTCTTTTTTCCTGTGATACAGTCTTTGCACACAATTGTTTGCTTGTTTTTTTTTTTAATCTCTTGATGCTTAGAAATAATGTCTAGGGAGAAACAAACCTAAGACATATTCAACTTGAAACTTTTATGTCAAGAGAAATACAATTTCAGGAATAAACCTTTTCTGCTGAGGTAATAAACCTTCAGGATACTCTGTAGTTGCTGTTGTACCTCAAGAAAAAGAGTGAAGAAGCAGTAAAAGAAATACATCATTAATATGGAAAATATTTCTGCAGTGAGGTTTTTCATTTATAATTTTGTGAATTGAGAACATTTGTTTTTAGTCTTATTAAATCCAATGTTGAGTTTAGAAAACTGTCCTTGTGAGTTGGGGGTATAGCTCAGAGGTAGCCTGCTTGCTTAGAAAACTCTAGGTGTTAAGGCAAAAATTCTGTGTTCCGATATTTGTATTTGTGTATGTGTGTGTGTGTATTTGTGTTTGTGTGTGTGTATTATTTGAATATCTCAATCACTAATACTTAAAATCTTGGCTAGTGCATAATTATCCTATAAACTGGTTGCATATATAAATGTGATCTGAGTAAAATATTTCTCATTCCAATTGATTACCTGGTTTGATTTATTTTCTCTGATAGTCTGGTAGGTGATCATTTCTCTCTTTACTAGTCTGTGGTCCCTTGTAAAGATAAAACTGGATTAAACATAATGTATCAATTTTGACCTGTCTTTAAAGCAGTTTTAGATGTATATTTTCTTCTTTTAATATGATATAGTTAGTACATTAGATCTTTTGCTATGAGAGAAATAAAAGTATCTTCTTTGTCTTAAAACAATTGTTTACATTCTTTATTCAAATGATCACTTGCTCAGAAGAATAATTTTAAGGAGAGAAATAATCAGAAAATTAAACTGGCTATCGAAGGTAACTGTTAATTCTGTATTTCTTGTCTGGAATTATTTCTTGTTGGTTTTATCATTTAGAAGCTCCATGCCTCCACAGAATCACGTATGAGATGTGAAAAAAAAAATTAATTCCTGATACTACTGGAAACAGTGTTTTGTTAGTTGATCCTCAGATTTTGGAACTCCTACTGTAGATCTTTGAAAATATAAAACTGCTGCAGTTATATTTTTGAAAGGTTCTATTTTATAGTATTATCACTACCCTACTCCTTTAAGCTAAATGAAGGTTCTTTAAAAATGAACCGCAATAGAAAGCAGGGAACCACTCATTTCTTGGGGAGGTACCCTTGATGGTGAGCCACATTCCTGCATGATATGTAGAAAGATAAGGAGAAATGGAAATTTATTTGCTGTCTGTCAGAGGATGTATATGTACATTTCCAGGCTCTGGTTTTAGGATTGTTAAGTGAGTACATATTTTGTTGTTAGGTCCTGATTTTTGGCATGATTTAGTAGGAGAAAGAGGGTCTTATATAACATACGTATGGCTTTTCTTACAGACTATGGGGTCTTGTAAGTTGTGGGGAGGGCACTTTACCAAGGAAAGGCCATTTAAAATGTCTGTATTTCTGTGAGACTGTACTGGAGAAAAAGGCTTTTGAAATAGTGATGCTGTTTAATAAGACTAATATTTCTGATATTTTTCTGGATTTTTCTTTAATGCTGTGCTTATATATTCATTATAGTAATTATATTTAAACGATTAAACTCTTTCATAATGTTCCTCCTAACTTTACAATATTTTCTATTTTTTAATTCCTAGTGACTGGCTAAGTGCTTGACACATAGTGGGCACAAATAAATAACTGAGTGAATTTTTATGTGATTAACTGA
This sequence comes from Chinchilla lanigera, assembly GCF_000276665.1. Classification (NCBI taxonomy): domain Eukaryota; kingdom Metazoa; phylum Chordata; class Mammalia; order Rodentia; family Chinchillidae; genus Chinchilla; species Chinchilla lanigera. The sequence continues at coordinate 8,095,392 of NW_004955463.1, forward strand.
TCTTTAATAAGCCCTTAAAAAACAAAAGAAAGAGCTGCTGTGAAAGTAGTCTCTGCAACTTCAGAAAGAGAAAGGCAGGCAGAGGTGAGTGAAGGGTGGATGCAGGGTTTATGGATGTTAGATGCAGGGATGAGAGCTCAAGATTGTTCTTTTCTCATCACTTTTGTGTAGCCTGTGGTTGGCCATCAATTTGTATATAAAAGTATTCCTTTAACAAAGTATTGCATAGGACTAAAGGGATGCTTTATGGGTAATGAGAGGCAATATCTGAGGCAAATATGTTTATTTTGATGGATGGAGCTGAGAGAAAGAACCGATAGAGGGAAGCTGGGGGAGGGGGTGGTTTCTCTGCTCCACCAAATCACATATGACTAGAAATTGCAACCAGACAGCAATCTGTGAAGCAAGCGATAGGAGCTTCACCGTCTGGTGCCTGCTGTGGCTGTCTGGCACCCAACAGTACCAGATTTGGTGTAAGTGGGGCTTCTGTTTAGGAAACTGCCAACTTGTTTTTTCTTGAAAAGTGAATTCTGGCTCTGTTTCTGCATTTTTGTATGGTATTTAAAAAATCTCATAATTGGAAATTTGTTTAGTACATCAAAAACATTAGATCCATTTATTTTTTCTGTAGAATGTTGTACTTGAGTGTGTGTACATTTCCTGCTGTTTTTGCAACAGTAAAGTCATGTTAGTACTTTTAAATTTGCTAGCATTTAGGTCTAAGATAGGCATAACTCCTAAATCATCTGCCCACTCCCCTCTAGTGATTTCTATAAAATATATTTGAAAATTATCATGTTTTTGGTTTCTTTTATCCTTTTGTTTTCATGTTTGAATCACCTTCCTGTGATACACTTCCCATCTTTCTACCCAAGGAAAAAGAAAGATATGAAAGCTCTGTTATACTTTTCACCTCTCTTTGTTTTCATTGGGACACTGAAGCTGAAGAACTGAATATTTCTTCTTTCTTCTTTTCTTACTTTTGGTACAACCTACAAGGCTGTCTATTCTGTAGGGATATATGTGTGCGAGGTGATTGTCTCCATTCCATCCATTTTGGCCTCTTAGATAATTATTATCTAAAATTCATAGTTTTTAGAACTCATTTTGTAAGTTAACTAGAGAACTTTCCTGTTTTGAAGTTCTTCATACGTATTAGATAAATGTCAGAAATGAAAATGTCACCAAAGTGTGTCTTCTCTACTTTTCACTCACAGTTAATAGGGCCGGAATCCACACAGTTGTTCAAGTCATCTACTCAGGAATTGATCTAGATTTCTTCTCACTCACCTTCTGTTTCTGAAGAGGCATCAAATATTACTGCATAGTCCTTATTGCATTTTGGTTTTTCAGTAGGCTACTATGTTTTCCATGTCCCTCAGGTCTTTGTTATTTTACCTGCCCTTGTAGGTTTCTTGACTAATTTGCATTTTTCGTAGTGTCAATTCTGATTAGCCATTCTCCTCTTTGAAACCTTCCAATGGGTTCTCTGAGCTTTCAGGCGAAAATTTAAACTCCTTAGCATGACATACAAAGCTGTTATGACCTGACAGTCTCATCTCTACTACTTTACCAAAATACTGCATATTCAGGACATAATTACCTTTAGTTCCATTATTATGTTATACCGCTGTGATTTTTCAGTACACCCTTTCTTTACCCTCAGAATTCTCCTTATCCCTGCTGTGGTTTGAATGCATATCCTCAGAAGCCCATTGGTGTAAAGCTTTGGTGGTCAGTCTATGGCGTTATTGGCAAATGCTGGAATCTTTAAGAGGTGGGACTTACTGGATGGAGGTTAGGTTGTTAGCCCCTGAACAGATAATGGGACTCTCTCTCCCTTTTCCTCGTGTTTGTCTTTGTCTCTCTGCTTCTTGGCTGCTGTGAACTGAATAGATTTTTCTATGCCACAGGCTCCTGCCATGTTGTCCTGTGCTTCCACAGGACCAAATCAATGGGGCCAAGAAATCATGGACTGAAACCTCTAAAAATGTGAGCCAAATTAAACCTTTCCTCATTTTAAGGTGATTATCTTAAACATTGTATCACAGTACTAGAAAACTGACTAACAAAACCTTCTTCAACACTGAAAAGTGGTGTTACCTCGCTGATGTCTAAGTTGGATGCCACTCACCATCAGATTGGGTGTGGCTTCTTCTTATTACCTATATTGTATTGATACTGCTAGTTTTTCCTTCCTTTATGGTAAGCAGAGGCTCCAGGGCCTATCAGTATCATTTGTAATTGTATACTATGAATAAATGGGTAAATTAATGTAACAAATATTTTATTACTGTTAAATTTTCTCTGTATTTTGATTCACTTTGAAACCTTGATATCTTTGAATTATATTTATTTTTAAATCCTAATGACGAAATTTGATTGGAGCAATGTGGCCTTAATCATTGACTCAGAACATTACTAAGGTTATTATTGTCACCTCTATGTTGAGACATATAATCCAACATATAAAGCCATAAACAACAAACCTTAATCAAAAGAGCTCAGTTAAAAACCAAGGAGCAGTGGACTTAAATATGAAATGCCTTTTCTGTGTGTTCCCATTTCATTTTTTAAAAAAGTTAACATGTAATAATTTTGCATATTTAAAGAGTATAGGGTAATGTTTTAATATTGATCAAATTAGGATAGTTAGCTTTTCCTTTTCTAGATCATTTCTTTATCTCCTCTTCTAGTTCTTCATAAAATATGTAATGAGTTAAAATAAACCAGGCATGTAAAGACAGGTACCACACATTGTTTATCATCTGTGGAGGCTCAAACAAGTTGGTTGGGGGATAAATAAAGGAAGGTTGCATAACAGGTCTCCAAGCAGTTTGTTAGAAGAGGTAAACTCTATTGTTGCATAGTACAGTAGAGTGATAACAGTTTCCACTTCTTTTTTTATGGTTGATTAAAAATGTCAAGGTTTAAAGGTTAGTGTGATGGTAGTAAGTCCTCTTCAGGGTGTAATTGATCAGTTTAAACATAAACTCTTTTGGTCGCTGTGATATATAAAGCCATACTGTTGAAAAATTCAATAATAAGATATTTAAAAGCAGTATTGAAATATGAAAATATTCATGATGGACAAATCTCATATTAATAACCCTTGACATTATAAATGCTGTTCTTGGGCAGAAATTGTTTTAGTGAAAGATGCAGAGCATCCTCTTAAATTTATAAAATAAGATCTAATATAAAGTTGATATTTTATGATTTAACCTATCAAATGAGATTCCTTCTTTGGAACTATCACTATGAAAAGTGATTGTGGATTTAGAGTGCTTTCTAACTGAGTTTTAAAAGACCACAGTTTATCTTTTTGGTGTGTGTTGAGCAAAGGTTTGTGAAGAAGACAGAGGACATTTAGCAAGGGCTTGCATGTTATTAGACATTAGCACCGTGCACCCAGGGGAGATTCATCATTGCTTGTGAATCTCTCAAAAACACAAAACATTGTTTACACTTTATGTATGTTTCATCTCCTTTGTGACCTCTTCTTAAATGTTCACAGTTCTGTTTAGCATGAATGAAACATATCTACAAAAGAGTCTGTAAAATACGTTCTTGTTGTCATCCTTTTTGGAGCACTGTGTACTAAGTTGCTGTGGTTTCACTAAGTAACCCTCAGATGTCCATGTACTAAACTTGAGCCCCAGGCGGTACTATGTGGAGGTGCCCTGAACCTTTAGGATGTGGGGCATAGTGGGAGGTTTTTAGGTTATTGGAAGTGTGCTCTTGAAGGAGACTGTGGAACCCAAACCTCTTCCTCTCTCATTTTGTTTCTTGGCTTGTGTGCTGAGTGGTTGGCTCTGTTCCGTGGTCCAGCCATGATGTTTCACCCCGGAGAATGGCTACAAGCTCTGGGGCCACTCAGTCTTGGACTGAAAACTCCAAAATGTGAGCCAAAATAGACCTTTTCTCATTAGAAGTTAATTGCCTCAGCTATTGCTGTAGTGACAGAGCTGACTAATACACAAGCCCTCTGAATGTATCTTCTCATTTTAACCTCCTAGACTGTAGGTCTCATCTCTAAATGAGGAGATCAAGACTTAGATCAAGTGAGCATTCAACCAGTAGTTGGAAGTGGAGATGATATAAAACCTAAGCCCCCAGAGGTCAGTTGGCCTCTTTTGTTATTTAGTTGAGGAAACCAATCCAGAGAGGTTCAAGGACATTAACAAAGTTGCATAGTTATTGGCCAGATAGGAGATAAATCTTGGTTTTTCTTGACTTTTATCAGTGTTTGCTTGGTTATTATTTTTAGTAGAACTTCTTGTATTATACAGTACTTAATAAATGTAAAATTGGAAATGACAATATATAATATAATCAGGTAATTTTATGTATCTATGCTTATATCTATATATCTGTACATACATTAGAAGAAAGAGAAAAGGGCTAAAAAATTCCAATTCTTCATCTACTCAAGTGCAAATGTAGAGAAAAAAATCTAGGTGAAGTGATGAAACACTCTTTTCTGTCCTTGTAAGTATCTTCAGCCAGAGGCCAGTACTATGCTCAGAGAGAATGTACAAAATTGCTTTAATAAGTCAATTTCAGAAGGTTTGACTTTGTCAAAAATGTTCTGTATCTTCATGAGAAATAATAAAGAATCCAAGAGAAATATTGAGTGTTCAGGATTTTCTCCTGCTGCATCAGAGCATTTGAGGAGCTGATGAGAGACTCTTATTTTTCCTTTGAGTGACAAATCGGTTGGTTAATATTGTCAGGCAGAACATGCCTCTCAAGAGTTTGATCCTTGGCCTTTCACAAGCTAAAATACTCTTAAGTGCCAGGTTTTAAGCAAATTACTTCTGATTATGGTATTGAGAAATAAAAGGATGCCAACTTCTTTTTACAATCCAAATACTAATTAACATTACTAAAGATTACACCAGTTATTTGTGGAGAAGCTGTTTGATAAAGTGGAAGAATGTGAGCAACTGCTTCCTAACAGCTACATGACCTTGGAAAGTCATTTCTTTTTATGTACCTTTTCTGTAGAGTAGGCATTATACCATCTACCTCATTGTATTATTGCAATGCCTATTAGACAACCTTGGACAATGTAATGCTGTAGGTCAAGGCTGCAAACCTTTTATGTAAAGGGCCAGAATTAATATCTTCTGCTTTGTGGGCCATAGTTCTCTGTTGCAAGCACTTAACTCAGCTATCATAGTGTAAAAGCAATCATAGATGGTTCATAAACAAATTAGCATGGTAATGTTTGAACAAAATTTTTATGGACACTGAAATTTGTATTTCATGCAGTATTTATATATCACCAAAGACTAATTTTGTTTTGATTATTTCCCTCAAGCATTTCAAAATGTAAAATACATCCTGGACTTGCAGGCTTTATAAAAGTGTATGGATTTGTCCCAAGGCCTGCAGTTTTCCAGCCTTTCTGTAGGTGATCGCCTAGCTATATATCACTTTTAAATGAGGAGGAATTGTAGTGTGGTGGTGATGTGGGAGGATTGCACTTACTCAGCCATCCAGATGATTAACTTCAAGCTCTTTCCTTGATACTTAGAACGTGATACTGAGCTTGGCATATATTCCCAGCTAATGTGGGAAAGGACTCACAGTAACAGGAATGATCTCTGTTATTTGCCTTCTTCAGAGCTGTCCAAGGTAGAGAAGGCAGCACACTGCATTTGTATGTCTCCGAGTTGAACTTGATGCAGATAAGTAGTGTCAGCATTCCTGCTCAGAAACAAATCTCTCAGTTCTGAGGTCTCAGCACTTTTCCAGGCACAGCAGGCTAAATCTTGGCACACAGACTATACGTTTCAATATAAAATGCTCATCTTTCTTTTTACATTTTTCTATATTCCAGAACTATTTTCTTGATATTAAAGAAAGAGATTGAAAATGGAAAATATATCAAAAAGAAAAGAGCCAAAGGGAAAAAAGTGCTCATTTAAATGTATTCTCTAGCAATTGTTGGCTGAATAGATTGATATTAAAAGAATTTTCACAATTTAAATGTTTTGCCTTGAATGTTACTGTAATGGCACTGGTTTTATATGGTTATTTGCATTGGGATGAAGAGACTTCTGTCACAGAGATGTGCTCTGGAAAACATGGCGCTGCACCACTGGTAGGTGTGGTCAGTACAACTTTTCATTTAAGAAAAGAAATGACTACTGAAGAGGTCCACAGAAATGCAATATTGATAATCATCCTTATTGCCATTGTTTTAAACATAATGGTGACAACGTCTGAAACAATGTTTTGGGATTTCTACCTATTTAAATCTTTAATGCTGTCTGCATCTACTTCACTGTAGGTGATAGAACATTGTCTGTGTCTAACCTACATTTCTTTTCGAAAGGGTTCTAGCAGATTATTTACCCCCTCCCCAAGAAATAGTGTCTGTTTGGTAGAAAATAGAGGGTTCGTCTTCAGTGTCTTAATCACCTATTAGTAGGCATCTGCCTGGTTAAAAATAAGGCATAAAACTTTAAGCACCAAACATTGGATGAGAGATGCCGAAGGAAACTATTTAGCTGAGAAGTATTAGGAGTACACTGTCTTATGGGAGGCAGACATGTAAAGAAACCATTGAAATATAAATGCCCAAGTGGGGATGTATGTGCAGGTTTCAAGACTTTTTAAAAGGATTATTTCACTAAAATATTCTGTTCATTCTAAATATGTATTAAAGTTTCCAAATCTGAGCTTCTCTCAATTTCAGCTTCATCCCCTTTAGAAATGTTTCCGTTTCCTCTAATTTCTTGCATACTGTGAGGAGACAACAAGCATCTTTAAAAAAGAAATACTCTCTGCTCTTCACAATCAAAGTGCTGAATTAAAACATAAGTTTGAAATACTGAATAGAGTAAACCTTGGCGTGTACAGTGGAGAGATTCCAAAATTCTTCCTCTTCTTCAAATGAGTAAATGGATTCCGGTGACCTCTCTCAATTGTCTTCATTTGCATTGTGTATTTTCCTCTACAGAGTGCATCCAAATACAAAACCAGGTATAAAACATTGATTTCATTGAGATTCTTTGGGAATCTATACCTATGGTAATTGGTTATTTATAGCATAAAAATATGAGTTTCTTTGGTTACTTCACATTTTACTTTCACCTATATCTAGAGTATTAGTTTCCAGGGGAGTTTTCTGATGAGTAATAAGGACATGATGGCAAGTAGAAAAAACAAAATAATATCATGGTGTGGAAGCTGGAAAGTAAAATAATCATTGTCATGGGGTATGCTCACCTAATAAAGTACAAACTTACAAATTATTGACTTCAGGGTTGCTAACAAAGTTATTGAAAAGATTAAAGGTAAAAGCTAATATACTCTTCTCTACTAATTTTCCACAAATCTCATCGACTGATTTTTATTTATGACTCTTATTTCATAAAATTCTGTGTCCATAAAACAGTGGGTTATTTCTAAACATGTTAGCATATTTAGGGTGTCAGAAACTGTTAGAATTTTTGGTACAGAAGAGAGAACTAAAAGAAATGATGATATTTTATTCTATCTCTAAAATCAACATAGACGTAAAGCAGTAAAAGAGGTATTAGGGATCATCCAGTCCTATCCTTTCAGTTTTGAGCTAGCAAAGTTTTTATTTTTAAAACAAACATCGGTATAAAGACAATGTGGTATTTATACACGAAGGAGTACTATTCTGCCATAAAAAGGATAAATGAGTCATTTGTAGGAAAATAGATGCGCCTTGAGACCATAATGTTAAGGGAAATAAATTAGACACACACGCTTCAATATCACATAGTTTCTTAAATGAGAAACCCAAAACATAAAGAACAAGAATAAAAGGTAGATAATAGGAAATAGGGAGATTGATCTTTTATAAAAGGGCAGGGGATCAGGAGAAGTAAAACATTTATAAACATTTTAAAATGGGGTAGGGAGTGGTAAAGAAGGGGGTGACAAAAGAATTAAGATATGTTATATCTGTGTATCTACTTCTTGGCAGGAATGCAAGCATTGTGTACTGCAAACATGTGATAATAAAAATCCGTGGAAGAAGGAACAATGGTAAATGGTAAAGGCATTATATATGTGTGTACTTATGCATATATATGCTTATTTATGCAAAGATATATGTGTGACAAAGTGTTTAAACAGTTTACTTTCAGTGAATGTTGGAAGAACAATACTTATTACTATTGGGGTAAAGGCATGAATTGAAGGTAAATTTTAAAACAAAGTTCTTTTTCCCTTCTATGCTACTTTGCTTATGTTAAAAGAAGACATATCATATTTTTCTTAATCAGCAAGTAATATGAATTATACATATTCACATGTTGGTCATATTTGCTTGTCAAATACTTGAAGAGGAACATTGTGATATTGGACAAAATAGTATCACAAAATTTAACACTGAAGCATGTTTGGTAATTTTACAAAATTATCCAATGCTAGATTCTACTCTTAAAATATTCTGCTGAATATAAAAGCCTTTTGTTGGATCCTGCCATAGACAGATTGGAAATCCTTGGCATTTTTCAATAATTACCTATCTTATCACTGAGAAAAAAGACCCAGAGGGAAAAATGTTTTGCTTACAGAGTTTGTACGATTTATACCCAATCTTTTTCTAAAACATATTTAAGGCAGTTTATCACAGTACCTATCATTTAAGATGATCATGCAAACAACAAAATCAGGGCAAACAGAATATAATGATGTGAAAATGAAGGATGATTTGGGAATGAAATTAAGAAAAAGTGTTTGAACTTCTGTTCATTTGCTGAGAGAAGGTTATAAATTATAACCTTCTAAAAATATTTTGATAGCCTGTTCTAAGAGAAAGAAAAGCAGTTATTTCAACGTTCACAGTGTGTCTGAAAAAAAAAAAACAAAAAAAACAAAATACGTTATCCTGGAGGAGCTCTATTCTTTCCCTAGGTGAGACCAGAAATGGTTTCTGTAGAATATATAGTATTTTATGGCATCAAAAAGCTATATCCTTTAATGCCTTTTAAGTAGTCACATGAGTTAGGCCAAAAATCAATTAGTTAAAATGGTTTTTTTGGAAGAAAAAAAGCATGTATCCAAAACCAACATTGTTGTGTTAGGTATTATTAATTTACAAGATGATACAGGTTATAGTATTAGAATTGGAGTTCACATTATTTAGGAATGGAAATTTGCATAGATATTGAACAAATATTAGTAATTTTTATGTGTTTAACTACAATTCTGCTAATTGTTGTGGAGAAAGTGAATTCATGTTCATGTTCTCTGAACTTTGTAACAAATGTTTGGACTACATCTTTTCTGTATTGCCTGTGATTTTGGACCTGTATACCTTTGTCATTTGCTGAGCTGGGAACACTAATGACTCACACAGGTGAAAAGTCTAAGGAGGGCCGCTGTCTTTCTCACAGAACCATTCAGTCATATACAAGTATATGTTGACATTTCTGTGCGCACACACACACACACACACACACACACACACACACACACACACACATTATATGTATTTAAGAAATTGTTTGAAAATATGCTTCAGTGGATGAGTGAAGATAAATTGGTTAACATTTGAACTTAAAGAAATTTGCTCAATTTGTGTACAGATTGGATTTCTGTCTTACAAAGTGTAAAAATATAGGTGTATTAAAAATTCAAATTATAAAAGTTTTATAAAGAAAACATGGACACACCAAAGTATATGTGGTATGTATTGTTTTATATATACAATGTACATACAGACAGATATAAATATATAAATTCTAAATACAAATTATTTGTGATCATATGTGATTTATATTTTGAAATATAGTTTTCCATAAGTTTGAAATTTTTGACCATAAAGTATGTTTCATTAATATCACTTGAAGAATATTTAAACAAAACATATTCCAATTAATTTACACATAGTGATTAAACTTACACTGTTTTCCATTGAGGAAAAAGGCATAAGTATTTAGGAAAATTTGGACATAAAATACTTAAGGAAATTCAGATTATTTCTCCATCCTTTTCCCAGTCCACTTGTGCCATGTGTTTGTCTCACTAGCATTTTAAATAGAGTGTAGATTAAATTTGGCAACAGTGAGTCAATATCTTCTCCTTTGTTTTGTCATCAGCAATATAATTGACAATGGCTTTTGTTTTAAAGAGAAAAGAAACAATAACAGAATAACAACAAAGACAAAAACAAAACAACACAAAAACAATAAAAACGATCCAGGATTTCAAAACAAGATGATAGGAATTAACAGTGGTTGTTATATTACATATTGTTATCTTCAGTGAAGTTACTCAGATTACCATATGTAAGAATGCAAGATTGATCAAACAATTAAAGAGAATAAAAAACAATAAAAAATTAGAAATGATACAGTGCTTCCCTAAACCAGATGGTAGGAATTCAACAATGGTTATTATATTGCACATTGTAGTCTTCAAATTAGTTGTTCAGTTTACCAGATATAAACATGTAAAATTGGTCAAGAAAAAAAATTAAGCATTAACTGTTCCTTTCAATAAACCAATGGACGACACAATACAATTATCCCAGCTATCCTTGTATATACATATATCTATTCTTTCCCTTCCTTCTTTCTTTTTCTCCTTTCCCTTATCCCAGTTTTCCTTCCCTTTGAGCAATTTCTTTCTCTTTCACAATATCTACTCTACCTTTCAGTTTTACTCTTTCAGGTTCTTACACTAGGGAGACAATATGATGTCTACACATGCAGGTCTGATTTATTGGTAAATGGATGCAACTAGAGACCATACTCATAAGTGAAATAAATCAGACAATGGCTTTTAAGATTCTTTAAAAAATTATATGACCCAAAAAATTATAATATAATATATTTTAAATCTTAAAGGATTTGATTACTGGAGTGGATAATTTAAGAAATAGAAGCTTTGTTTTGAAGTGCATTTTATATATTGGGCATCAGTAGATTAATTTATATATCAACACCTGCTAAAAATTAATGATTGCCTATTAAAATTGTCTCCTTTTATTCCAATTTCTGGTGATATTTCTGCAAATATTTATTCTCATTTTGATCAAAGAAGTTCATAAATTGATGAATACCACACCAGGATTGAACTTGTGGAACACTGAAAAGTCCTAATTAGAGGTAGCAGTCTCTTCTGCTTTCTCCTTTATCCTAAACCTCCCTTTCTGCTTTGGTTTCCATGTCTCTGTATTGCCCTCCCTGTTTCTTGCTTCTGTTCCATGTTATTATTTCTCTGACTGTGGATGCAATGAATGATTGACTAATCTGTGAGGCTGGTGCATGCCTGGAAAAGCTCTTCCACATATGTGTGCAGCTCTGGACCCCCAGATGCAGGCCAAAGTCATCTTGAGCAACTTGGTAATGGCCTTCTGGAGACAATGTTGAACCAATCCATTAATCAACTTTGGAGGGAGACTTTTCAGATTAATTTTTAAGGATAGAGGGTGATATAAGAGGACAATAATATTTATGTACATTTTAAATTGTCAGTGCATCAAATCCCTTGTTCACTACCAACTTCCAACATCCACTACTTCTAAGGAAAAATACCCAATCCCAACACAGTTCATGACAAATTGTGTATTTGTGGGTTTGGAGTCTGAAGAGAAGTAGACTTATTCAATGGTTGTATTTAGTGTTAGTGAAAGCTATACTTACTATGCTAATTGAAACTTTAATTAGGGTTTATCTTTATAACAAAAATACCCTCATGTCTCTTGATATTAATTGTTTGGAATTTGAAAAAATGTGCAATCCTGTTTTTGCATCTGGACAATATTATATAGGTGAACAGCTAAGAAATATTTATACTTTAATCTTTAAGTGGAACCTCGGTGCACTGTTTTGTAGCCACTGAAAAAATAAGTGTTCTAATCAGGCTATTTGCTTTGACTTTGTTGACTGTTTTTATTTGTTATTTGCATTACTCCCTATGGTTATAATTAAATGATGTAGATCTGTATGTTTGCAAGCATATGGATACATTTCTTTTAAACTTCTGTTACTATTTACATTGTGGAGGGACTGCCTACTCCAGTTTTCTTCAGCTCAAAATATGGCAGCTCTAGTTTTCTAGTAGACCAGGCTCAAAACTTTTGGACCGTCCCTTTCTTTCATGCTTCAGATATAATCCAGGAACATTTATCTGTATATAGCCAGAATTTGGCCACGTCTTTTCACCTTCATTACTATCATCCACCATCTTTTGCCTGGACTCTTACAATTCATGTCCAGCCGTTTCCCACCTGTATGCCTTTGTAAAGCCTTAATTCTGAGTGATTCTTCTAAACTTGCATTTAAATAATTTAACTCCCATATTTAAACCGTCTAGTGATTTCTGACCTCAGTCAGTATAAATCCCCAAGGTTCTTACCATGACCTGCAATACTCTTCCTCATCTGGCTTCTTGTTACCCTCTGACCTCGTTTCTTACTAGTCTCCTCAGCTCACTCAGTTCTAAATGTAGGCTCAGTTTTGCTGTTTTGTTGTTAGGGTAGAGTAAAAGAGATTTGGTGTATTCTCGCCAACCTCTTTTCTTGGCTCTTTCCCATTCATTCTTCCAAACTTAGTGTAACGGCCACTTCTACAATGACTTTGGCCCCCAACCCAAGGCTGTGAGATGGACCCCTTCTTATGTAATTACACACAACCCTGTTCTCTCCATTATATTTATTTTATGCAGTACTTTCCTTTTGTTTTAACTTTTTTTCAATACCCACAGAATGTGTTTTCTATAGGGTCAGACTGTGGCTCTGCTGCTTATGAGTATATTGAGAAGTGAGAATTGGGCCTGTCTCTTACTTGGGGCACAAGAAATATTTGCTTAATCAGTAAATGAAAGAGTGAGCATCCCCCAGGACAGAGCATTTGGCACTGCTAGCCTACCTAGCATGTCTCTCTTGGGTACAGTTATCTTCCATATATGATAAAGAATATGTCTTTATCTTAGTTAAATTATCTAATAGAATACACATTAGAGAATTTTTGAGTTAAACCACTCTTTAGGACAATGTGAGTAGCAGTGGGGCATAGGTCAGTGGTTTAGTGCATACCCAATCTGTATCATGTTCTGGCTTCACACAAACAGACATACACACACACACACACACACACACACACACACACACACTCACACAGACATAAATAACTTGGATAGGAGGAGATCAGTTTTGTAAATTACCTTTTAATGCTTTGGGGAAATATTTCCTTAAACTCTGTTCTATAGAATCCAGTCTCTAAATTCCATAGAGGTCCTAAAGTGATTACTTTTGATTTGATTAAAAAGGGTTCATGGTTCAATATGTTTGGGAAATATTACCCACTGGCCTTTCTCCTTAAGATTTATAAATGCATATTAAGGATCAAGTCATTTAGTAAAGAACTTTAAATTTTTTTATGACAGAATTTCTCAATCCTTTTGAACCTATGAATATTTTTGAATATTATATGTATGTTCACATCCTGCTTCATGGAACATGGCTTAGGAAATATAGCTGTGTGCAGATATAGGCCACTGAATAGCTTCAGAGAGTAGCAGTCATCTGGCAATGAGAAGATTGGATTTGAAAGAAGTAGAATCAGGAGGGAAGCTGTTGCAGAGATCTGAACGGAAGAGGATGAGACCCATAACCAACGTCCTCATGATAGCCATGGAGAAATGAAAATATTTATGTAAGAAATTGATCTCCTTACTGAATGGCTTTTTGCAGAAGGAGCTGAGGTGGTTAGGGACTCGGGGATTTGTACCAGAGTGCTCTACTGTTTTTGAAGTTCAAAGGGAAGAGCTTGACTTCATTTCCAAACTAGCATAATTCTTTAAATAGCTGTCAGTTTAAAGCATGCTGTATTTATATTCATGTTAAAAATCAAAATATTTATAACCAACTATTAAGTATTCTAAGCATTATTCTCAAAGCATGTAGTGATTCTTAAAAGGCACATTACTAGAGCTCTCTTTGTGCACACATGTGCATTTTCTGGAGGTGCTGTAACACAGTAGTATACACTGGATATCTTTAAAACAACACAGACTTATTCTCTCACAGTTCCAGAGACTAAAATTCAGGAGTCGAGGTAATGGCAGGGTCGCGGCACCTCTCAAATTCTGAGTAGAGCCTTCCTTCAGTCTTTGTAGCTTCTGGGTCATAGCTGTCAATCCTTGTGTTCCTTTGCTTGTATCTGCATCACTCTGGTCCCAAACTAGCATAGTTCTTAGGTAGCATTCTCCTTGTATGTCTTTGCTCTGTATCCATATTTGTCGGTATGCTAGTCATGTTGGACTAAGTATCAGCCCTAATCTAGTATGACTACATCTTAACAAAATTATATCTGCAATGTCCCGGGTTCCAAATAAAGTCACATTCTGAGGCACTGGAGGTTAGGACTTTAGCATAACATTTTGAGGGCACAGTTCAACCCATAACTCCATTTGTGTGTGTGTTATGCATGTTTCTGTATGTGCTTTTGTGTCTATGTGAGATAAGCCACCATGTATGAGAAAAAGTTTATCTTTTTAACTGTATTAATAGTTTTTCTGACTATCACTGTGAAATTATCTTTACTCTTTCCTTAGAAAAGATGGATAAAGCCAGTTCCAAACAAGCATTAAAATTTTTCATGGCTGCTCATCTTGCTGCAAGCCAATGACTTGGTTATCCAGGTCTTTTTCAGCGTCCTTGTTGCTTTCCCACATTATCTCATGTTGGAGTTGGTAATGCAGGACTAATTTTGAAAGGTTATTTTGATTAATGTATTCTTCTTGGTCTACCATTTCTTTATGTTTTATGTTTTAGCCACCCCTCCCCTTTTGGGATCCCAGTGTATTTTCTTTCAAGTTATTTTGCTAAGCTGTCCTGAGCTAATTTTATTACTGTTTTGATGGCAGGAGTCTAGCAGGGTGGCCTTTCTGAAAGGCAAGCTTTCCTGATTTCTCCAGGTTCATAAATATTAATAAAGTGTTACTATGGCTCTGTGTGCTAAAACATTGTTGTGGGGATTGTACAAGAAAGGCATTTGATAATTTCATGCAGATCTGGAGTAGCAAGAAAATGGGGCAATAACATCTGGGGGCACATAGCACCTAAATTTTAATATTGGACATTGCTTATCAAAAATAAGTTCTCTTCTAATGCTCATCTTGTCAGTTGCATGAGAGTGTTTTCTTTCATAATTTGCACTTAATCCCTTATAGCAAATTTGTCCTTTATAAAACAGGAAAGATGCCAGCTAGAATGGGGAG
This sequence comes from Chinchilla lanigera, assembly GCF_000276665.1. Classification (NCBI taxonomy): domain Eukaryota; kingdom Metazoa; phylum Chordata; class Mammalia; order Rodentia; family Chinchillidae; genus Chinchilla; species Chinchilla lanigera. Next base: position 8,110,614 of record NW_004955463.1, read on the forward strand.
TTGGGGTGTGTATGGTAGTTGTTACTGAGCTGTCCTTAGTCTTTCGGTGAAAATTCCAATTCAGAATGGAAAGATGTGGGCACTGCTTTCTAAGAGATTCTATGTGGCCAGGCTATTATTCTTAAGAAATAGATTGGACCCATTCAGTAGCATCTCATAAAAAATTTAGTTAGCTATAAATGTTTAAGGCTGTTGCAGCTGAGATCATTTGCCTTCTGGAGAAATATTGAGGTTTTCTTTCATGTTAAGTGTTCTATTTTCTCTTTCTATTCTTTTATATATCGTCGTATGAAAACTCTCTTAACTGTTTCACTAAGGTGTTTAAGTGGGCAGAACAAATCTGTGTATAGGACTGAAGAGAGAAGGGAGGAAATATTTGAGATGCCTGATGCTTATTTGTTGATTTTATATATTGTGTCCAATTCTTGAATGCTAATTTTAATTTAATTTATAACAACAATATCCTGCTTATACTTTCTAGATGGATTCATCAAGTAAGACTTGTGTTATGAAGAACTAGAGAAATATCTGGTTGACCCTTGGGGCGGAGCTGAGAATAGTAATGCTTTATGTAATCTTACTATTTTTAAAGGGTGAAAAAAAAATGGGCTAGAAAAAAAGTGCTAAAGCAAACTTTCTAGGACTTCTTTCGTTACTCCTGAAAAGTCTGCCAAGCTTGTGAATTTGCATGTACTATTTCTTCTCCATAAAGAGTAATCTCTGTGTGTGTGTGTGTGTGTGTGTGTGTGTGTGTGTGTGTGTGTAATGAGAAACAGAGGGGCTGAGGGAGAAAATAGGGAATAGGGAAGGGGAGGGGGCAGGAGAATGGATTAGGAAGAAAAGCTAGGGGGTGAGATTAGAGCAGGTCAAATGAATGATCAGATGGATCTGGAAAGATCTTGAAGGTCAAGACAAACGCTCTAGACATTACTCTGAGAAAGATGGAAAGTATTTTGAGAAGCAACTTATAATTTTAAAAAAATCTGAGGCTAATTTTGGAGAATTAGACAGTAGGGGGAAGAGAATAGAAAAAAGATTAGTTGGGAAACTATTGCCAGAGTTGACTGTTGGCTCGGACTACGGTGATGGCAGTGGAGGGTTAAAGAGTGGCCAGTTTCCAACTAGTCCTGGAGTGTGACGGAAAGACCTGCATCAGAGCTGCCCTCAAAGAATTTGGCTTATGCAATAGGAAGGTGGACTTTTCTTCTGTAGGACTGGGTTTCAGGGAATGTCCTATGACTTTTCCCCTGATTACTTTCCTCCAACTGTACTGTTTACTCTTTCTAGAATACATGAACTACCCTCCCATCTGCGGAGCTTTGTGTTTGCTCCTCCTTATATTTGGAGGATTCTTGCCTGAGGCATCTATTGGGCCCTCATTCACTCATAAATCTGCTCAGATGTCACTTTGTCAAAGAGGCTACCTCTGACCGTAATGGAAACACTTCTAGTAATACTTCTTGTTGAAATTCACTATCTCTTTCCCTGACCTGAAAAAAATCTCCTGAATACTAATCTTTAAATAAAAATCATATGATTTTGCTTTCTTAGTATTGTTTATATCTTCTTACTAGATTGTCAGATTATTTATCAGTTGTATTTGTTGCTGTATCTTTAAAATTTGCATGACATCTAAGTATGGAATGAAAATATGTTTATGATGTCAGTATGAAGGATGAGTTCATGAAGAAAATTGTGTGCAGTATAAAGGAAAAATCATATTCATTTAGCTACTTAAAATATATTAACTTTTTAAAGTAAAAAGTACCCAATTTAAAAACTGAGAGAGCCTACAAAAAATAAATATGAAATACAATTTAAAAACTGAAAAGAGAAGTTACAAAAAAGAAATATGAAATATATTTAACGTATAAAGGACCACTCTCCAGAATATATAAGGAGCCTCTGAAAAGCAATAATATAATCACAAATAGTATCAGCATAAAATGTGAAGACTTCAATAGACATTTAGAAAATATATAGGGCCAATAAACAATAAAAGATAATGTTGATAATTATGAAAGTGAAATATATAACCTATCATTCCTCACAAAATATGAGTAAAAGTCTAGCAATTATGATAGTAGAGAATATGGGTAAGATGAGACACAGCACTGATTTTGGAGATATAGTCTAATTTTGGAAATAACTTATCATTAGCTATAAAATGTGAAAATATATACCTTTAAATATTAATATGAACCCTATATATTTTGTGTAGAACAGTATCTGCACATGTACACCAGAAAACATGTGTAAGAATATTGGTTGAGTGTCAAAAAACTAGTGAGAAAATTTTACTATAACAAAATACCCAAGGCAATCAATTTATAAAGAGGAAAGTTTTATTTTGCCTCACAGTTTGGTAGTTCCGGCCCATGATGGCTCCCTTGCTTTGGGTGGTGGCAAGCACAACATGGCTGCCAGGAAGTTAAGACTAAAAAAGAAAGAGAATGACCTTCCAGAATCCTCTTAGAGAACATGACATAAAATCATCCCAAATTCCCACCATTTACCAACTGTGCTAAGCTGAGGGTCAAACCTTTGACACTTAGGCTTTTGAGGGACATTCTAGATCTAAACCATATCACCTATGATTAGTTAAGGCTGGCTACAGCCACCTACTGTTTTCTTTGTGTATTTAACAAAAAATGTTTATTTCTTGCCCAAATAAAGAGGAAAGATGAGTTCCCTACAAGCAATAACTCATCTTCAAGTGGTAATTCAGGTAGCCTGTATCCATGCATCTGGATGGTTTTATTATCTTTAATATATGACTTCTAAGTTTTCTGTGAAAGGAAAATGAATGTGGCAGGTTGCTTCAGCATTTTTTCTTGGTTAAAATCTGCACTGTCCTCTGACATTGGCAAAACTCAGTAACATGGCCCCTTTTGACTCATAGTGAGCTGGTATATGTTGCTTAGCTCCATCTGCAAAAAAAAAAAAAAAAAATCAAAAAACAAAAAGCCAAAAACAAGATGGGTTTTAGAATAGCCAGTCTATGCTGCAATTTGTCCATCTACTTACCAAACATCTAGTTAATTCTCCTTTCTTACACAGAACTCACTCACCAAGGGATATAATCCAGAGTCCCATGATCAGGTATCCTGGGGATGGATCCCACACCTAACCATGACATTTCTTTATGTTTCATGTACACTTTATATGCATAGCCTAAAGATAATTTTATTTTTAATATTTTTCTGCACAAAGCAAAGTTTCATCATACGGAATTTTCCACTGGTGGCATTCCTGTCAGTATTCAAAATGCTTTGGATTTGGAGTGTTTAGGATTTCAGATTTTCACATTAGGGATGTTCAACTTGTACTGTGGCTGCATCTAGTAAGAACATAAAGTAATTAGCTGCTGATTATTATACCATCATAGCAAACTTAAGTGCCAAGTGTCTTTGGGTTTGGCTATTGTATTGGCCTAATGTGGTAACACTAGTTATAATGCATGTGTGCATACAGGAAAATTATGAATACAAACATTTTCTTAGAAGCGGTGACTAACGATAAATATGGGAGGCAGTTGAAGGTGTCTGTAGCTTTGACATGTTGGAAATTCTTGCTATAAAGCTCCAGGAGATACTTCTGTGCCTAGAGCACTAAAACTATAGATTTTCATCTGTCCATAATAATAAAATTGTTGGCAAAAACACTAAGAATTATTCTTCATATGACTTCTTAAGTTCCTGCTCCTGGAGCAACACTGTAGCTTTGTAAAATTTGGTACCTTACCTTAAAAGAAGGCTTTCTTTTGAAGCTGAGAAATAGTAGAGTCCATAATGTTAAAATCTTACAGAATCACTAGATGAACGCATAATACCAGATTGGATTAAATTTTAGAAACTGCTGTAAAACTTCATCAGAATTCCTTTAGGCTTTGGCTATTTTTCATAAGCCAGTCCAAAAGTCACTTGATAGTCCTGATTCTAGGTAGAAAGACCAGGTATTCAGAGAGCAGAGAAAGACACCTTTTCAGGTCTTCTCAAAGGCTAATAATGGTAGTGTGAGCCTGTGCTCTGAGATCCAGCCCAGGTATGAGGAATGGGCAGCCAGTATTCTGCTTATCCTGACTCCCTTTGGGGATTAATGAAAAGATCTTCAGCCTGTAGTCTACCGTCTATGGGTAGTGACAAGGAACAACTGAATGTCCTTTCTTTTTGAAATATTATGTCAATCACTCTTATAAGCATTTTTTTGGGAATTTATTTCTTCTTCTAAAATGCATAAGTCACCTTTTCTTAATCTCTTGGTTTCCTTCTCTGTACTGGTTTGTTGAGTCACAGTGGCAACTCTGTCCTGCATCCACCCAGAAAGCGGGGAAGTTTGCTTTCACCTTGTTCACTGTGAGCTCAATTCCCTGGGGATTTCTCCGGGTTCCTTTGTCCCCAGAGGTCAAGCGCTCATGAAGTTACTGAAATGGAAGCCTCAGGACTCCTCACTTACATGAAAATCTTCTAAGCCCACAAGTTTCAAGTATTTTGTAAGGCAGCCTTTTCTTTGCATAGCACTGTGTCCCTGCTCTGCACAGTTCTTTTATATAAATGACTATATTTATCATTTTTGCCATCTTCTTTGGCTTTTCTCTTATAAAACAAATTATAAACAAAACAAAAAGTAGGAATGAGTTATTTTTGTTCATTGAGGAGTGTTCTACATCAAGTTGACTTTTTTTGCTCTAAGAGAAATCATGGCTTAGTAAGTGGACCTTGGAATTTTCTAAATTTCAATAAAATGTAAACCTACAATGACCTCTTCTATGAACTTGAAGTTTTACAGTAGAAGTGAAAGGGAAGGGATGAGTTATGATTTAATTATCTTGATTAAATTTTAATGCATTGAGTATCATTATGGTGGAGTTACTATTTTCCAGGAGTTTTTCAGAAATCAGGGAGAAAATGGTGCAATAAACTTTACCCCCAAGCAGATTATAGTTACAAAAAGAAGTAAATAAATGTACAATCTGATTTACTGTAACAACTATTGAGCCTAGAGATATTTGAAATGTGCTGAGCAGCTAGTGCGTGAGCCAAGCTTGGAGAGTTAGTTTCATGTTCCTTGCCTAGGTACGATACAGAGCCTGCACACATACATTTGATTTGAGGTAAGCTGATGAATTCAAGTGCTTAGCATGCCCATGGTAGGATGCGAGAGGCGGGTGACTGCTGCAAAACTCCAAAGTTCAAACGTGGGTGATGCAATTTGAAGATGGAATACAAAGCTATATAACCTGCTCTGTTGGACAAGTTTAGGTGTGATGATAGTAGAGCCATGCAGAGTTGGAAGTCAGGGGAAGACAGACTATCTAAAGACTATGAGGCAGTTTTACTGATGGAAATATCATGGCTCTGAATGTAAGGCAAATTCTGTCCAGGATCTTGACTCTGTAGCTTACTAGTTACGTTCTTTTGGCCAATTAATCTTACTGAGTTTGTTTCTTTATGTCTAAAGTCTATGGTTATGTCTACCTCTTGTTTACTCTGAGCATAAATGAGTATATGTAAATATATTTAAGATCACTATAGTAAATGATTCTAACCTGTGCTAAATCCTATATTTAATATTTTTATTATTATAATTAGATATCTCTACAGAAGTGAAAAGAAGGAAGAGGTACAATAAACCATCATAGGATACCCAAACATTAATTTTAATATATTAAGTACATTTTAATATATTTAATATTTAACATTTAATATTAAAATACATTTTTCTCAAAATGGCAGGGGACAGGCAGCCAGTGCAGTGATAGGACTACAGAAAGATATTTTGTGCTCTGTATAATTTCTACCATAATGGTAGAAATTTTGTATTTACAGCACTTGGACAAATCAGTGTAAATTTGGTTGAACCAAACAAAAGATTTTTTCCTGTTCTGACTTGTATTAGCTGGCACAATAGCTAAGTGTGTAGGAGGAAGGAGAAGAGAGAATGCATATTTTGGTTTGGGGAGAACAAAAACTGCCTCAGGATAGTGTTTAAATGCATGACCACCAACCAGAACCAATCAGTGCAAACTTTCATGGGAAAACACTGAAATGGCTAAAACCTTTGCATAATGGCTTTGCAGATCTAAATGTTTGCTTTTTATTGAGACTCTGTGAGCAGTCCAACTTTCTTAGCTGAATTTATTAAAAATGAAAAAATAGGGTTGGAATTTGCTAAGCAGAAAAACAAGTTCAAAATTAGAGGGAATTTTGCTTCACTGAATACTTTCTTAGTGTTTGCTACATGAAGAAAGTAATGCAAAGTTAAAGACAGAACCCTACTGCTGGTGTATCAGAGAAATAACACATTATAAATGCTCTCTTTTGTTTTACAAGCAGACCAGAAGAGAAGTGATGGGAGTGTTGGGGGAGTTCCAACAAGTTACTGCCTGGGTGTTTCTTACTGTTCTGCTCACTTAGCGTACTCTTGTCAGATAAGTAAGGGACCACATAGCCTCCTGTTGAGTGTCATATTTAGAAATGGCATTTCTTTTCCAGTTTAATTTGCTCCTGCAAAAGTGTCTTCTCATCAACCAGTACTTTCTGGGCATACCTGTTCTGTGTAGTGCAGAAGCAAGTATAGTCTCTCCTCTTCTATCATTCCAACAAATTTTTCCCCTGAAGTTTAGGTACTTTTCCCAGGCCTGTGCTATCCAAGGATATTTTCTACCTGTCTTCAGTTTTTCTTTCTTGAGACCTTGAATATGTTAATAAGTTTGGCATGGCTATGTTAATTTCACAAACTGTGAACTGGATTAATACAAACCTCTCTTAAACATTTAGTTGTTTTGGAGTGAGCCTAGAAATGTGACAAGAAATGCACTGATTTCGAACACACATGTAAACTTAAAATGAAATTGTCAGATCTTTAGGCCTCCCAGTGGCTGACCTGTATTTACTGTTCTGATTTCAGTATCTTCTTAGTATGAAGGCCGAATGACTTCTCGGGGTGATCAAGACGAAGATTACCTCATCCCCTTTTGCTGAATTTATTGTCTTGACTTTAACAACATGTATCAGCAATTCTTTGCAAGGTCAATTTTCACCCTATTTATGTTGTTCTTTTCAAAACATTGCAAGAAATATAGCCCTTCTATCAGATTTTAATACTATGGTGGAAATTAAATTGCTTTTGTACTCTTCTGTTCAATCTGTGAGCATTCTTCCCATAAAGAACAGGTTGGTTTCAGCTGGCAAATGAGATTTTTCTTCCCAAACTTCATTTATGGTAAGAATAACAAATATTATGTTTAATTTGTGCCAGGAACCATTCTAAACACATTGTACCTTTAACTTGAGGGTGAAATCGTTGCATTCATTTCCTATATAGGGAAAATAAGGCATAAAGAAGTTAAATGTCTTGCTCATGGCCACAGAGCAAGAGATGGGGCCAATGTCTGAACTCACGTGGTTCCTCTCTGGACTCTGTGTCTATTTCTCATGTTGTCTCCAAGAGGTAGCTTTTTAGTTGCTTGTTCTGAATTTGGAATGTGTATAACCCTCCAAATAAACACAAAGTTTTATTTTATTTAACTTATAATATTGTAGCTGATTTGAAGCAGTGACAATTTTAGCTCAAGACCTAGCTACTAGAAAGAAGAGATGGTGAGTAAAGAAAACAGCATTAAGACCTGTTTTTCTAATGCAAGGCCAACCCAGGGTAAAATTCTGTAAGAAGTAAAGTACATCACTGGCACCTTTTCACCTTTTTCAGTGACTTTTTTCTGTTACTTTTTGGCATTCCTCTTTTTCATGTTCATCTGTTTTTTCTGACATTTTCAGTACCCCCAGCCTGTCCAGTCACTGAGAATGGCTACGCCCTCACTCGTTTTATTCCACATGCTTATATAAAAATAAAGCAATATAGCTTACCTTTGACCCCATAACTTCTCTTCTCAAAATCTATCAAAAATTCCAAAATACAAGGATTTTTGCATATGGTTGTGAATTGCAGCTTTCTTTTCAATAGTTAAAACTTGGAAAGTGGTTGATATTGGAAGAATGTTTAAGTTATGATAAATGCATGCAATGTTGCATTTGGAAGCATTAAAACTGTCTTTGAAGATTTTTTAATGATGGAGAAACCGGATAAAGTTTAAATGTTAAAGGAAAAGTTAAAGATGGAAACAGTATGCTATCAACTCTAGAAAAATGAACATTTGGAAAGAAAAAAGCCCTAAACATTGTGTATATAGATTGTGTGGTGGGATTCTAAATTGGTTATTTGTGGCTTCTTCTACTTTCTGATGTATTGGTGTATTTGTTTTATAACCCAGAAAAAGGTAAATACTCAAAGAAGTCCTTGGTAATTTTCCTCATTGTCATAATCGTCTTCCTCCTCCTCCCCCCGCCTTCCCTCTCCTCTTCTTTTTCTTCATCATCATCACCATGACTGAACCCAGGGCCTTTGCACTGAGCTACATCCTCAGACCTTGTAAAATTTTTTGTCTTAAAACAGTGTTTTACTAAATTGCTTTGTAACCCAGGTTGGGCTTGAACTTGGGATCTTTCTGCCTCAGCCTCATACCATACCACCTTCAAACCACCCATCCCAGCTCCTGATTTCTTCTCAATTTTCACAGATATATTAATGCTTTCAAAGTTGATACTTGACAGTCTTGATACAAGTTTAATTAATAGGATTCGATGTAACACACAAAAACGAAGTAGAAGACTGAGGAAATAGAGAAGGAATATGATGTATGTTATAAATTCCTGTTTTGTTTTGCTTTCCATTTTTAAATTTCCTCTTGAGTGGAAGAAGACTCTGGTTTTGAGGAAAAAGGAGAGGATATAGGACTAGGTTACAAAAAAGGCTGTGTGTGTATCTGTAAAGATGGCGGGGATTAGAATTGGCTTCCATATATCTGATACATATCACTTTACAAATTAGGGATTGCTTATACTCTTTTGCACACAACCTTTGCTAGTTGGCTCATCTGTTTATGAAGGCCAAGCCAGTAGTCACCTGAAATTCATGCCTCTGCATAGTACATGAAAATCACATAGACAAGCTTTTGGGGGGATTCATCTTTGATACACCCTGTTATATATACGAGCACTCTGTAACTTTCTGTCCAGAATGGTAATATGTAAAAGAGACATGAAATATGAGAAATGAATGATTAAAAATAAGTTATAAAACTCAGATAACTCTTAAAAGTGGAAGTGATCAGTAGAGAGAGCTGGGGACCTAGAGTCTAATGCTGTGCCATCTGTAAGCAAACTCAGAATTGTGTTTTCTCATTATGAATGAGTTGCTGTATAGATCAGGTCTTATGATGACAAGCCACAAGGGACTTCCTCAGTTTGAATCATCACCTAATATTGTGTGTCTTTTCTTGATAATGAAGTGATATCTGATGATATGGGATTTGACCTCTCCTCGCCTTCTTCTAGTGTAATTGGTATCTCTTTGTTTCTACCTCCTTACTTCCCAGAGTGCTTACATAACTTGACAGTATCTCTTAGAGCAATCCCAAAATAGGAATCTCAGGTCATTTGAAGTTGTGTGTCCTAAGAGAAACTGGTATAAAAATTCAAAACTGGAATTCAATGAAGAATCACAGTCTCCAATTTGCTGGTCAAATATTTCTACAGAGAAATAACAGGCTGTTCTTTTAATTTCAGTTCCCAAATCACAGTTTATAGCAGCGATGAACTGAACCTTACACAGTTATGTGGAATGGGAAGTATGTCAGAAGAGTTGATAATGTTTGTTAACATCTTACTATGGACCAGACAATTTGGAAAAAGTTTCATTTAATCCTCTTTGTTACCCTAACCCATATAGTTCTCTCTCCATGTTACATTTTGAAAGCTAAAATTCATAAAGCTTTATGTTAAGTTAATTAGTCCCAAACTCTAGGGCACAGAGGTAGAGAAATAAAAAAAGTTTTCATTGAAGAAATGGCCCCCCGACTACTACTTAAAAGATGAATGTGAGTTACCCGAGTAAAAAGGGGCAGTCAATGGTGTTCTTATTAGCAGAAACAGCACTTGCAAAGAATTTGCAGTGGGAAGGAGCTTAGAAATAAGGTAAGTCTGGCTGGAGGACGGAGAGGCTGAGAGAGGACCACACAGGCAGACTGAAGCCATAGGTTGAGGTTCCACAAGGCAGTGCTTTAGTGACCACTGGGAGGAACTTGATGCAACAGGAAGTCACTGAGAAGCTTGAATCTGGGCTTTTCACTGAACAGATATGCTTTTTCAGTATCTGGTGTTAATTTCAGTCTGGAGAACCGGTTGGTGCAGTTCAGTGAACTGGGTGAGACACAGGGGTGGTTCAGTGGGATGATAGAGATGGAGAGAGGAAGCTGGGCATCAGGGCAGACTTAATACAGTTTATTGCTAAAATGTGAGGAAGAAGAAGGTATTAAGGTGGCACAGAGTTCTTAATAACATTACTGAGTAGATAATGGCACCAGGTTGGAAGTGGGGAACACTCAATGACGACATTTTGTGAATTTGATGATCTTTCTTTTTTTCTTTTTCAATAATGGGGATGAAGTCTAGTGGCCTGCACATGGTGAGCAAGTGTGATGGGGATACAACTTGGATTGGAAAGGGGTGAAGAATAAGAATGGAGAAGACCACCCAGATATGGTACAGACCTATTGTCATAGCCAACACCCTGGGAGGCTGAGGCAGGAGGATCACAAGTTCAAGCTCAACCTGGACAGCTTAATGAAAGCCTGTCTCAAAAACAAAACAAAACAGAAAGCTGAGGATGTAGCTCAGACAAAGGCCCTGCCTTCCATCTCCTGTACTAAGAAAAAAGATGATGATATAGAGAGGTACAAAGAGCTCCTTTGGCCAAGGGAAGATAGGTAGAAGTTATAGGGCCATTGGTTTACATAAAGTGCTGATGGAGCAAAACTGAATGAAGGATGTTGTCTTGGTTACTTTCTTCTCACTGAGACACAATACCCAACACCTACAAATAGAGGAAGAGAGGTTTATTTTGGCTCTGTTATTTTATAGAGGTTTCAATCCATTGTCAGCTGGCTGCAAGGCAGGGCAGCATGGCAGAGGAGATACAGTTTAAGGCTTGGCAGCAGGAAGCAGAGAGGGATGAAGGCAGGAAGGAGAGAGACACCCTTCCAGGCCATGTCCTAGGTGATGCCTCTAATCTGAGCATCACATTTAGCTATAAATTATCACAACCTCATGGTCAAGTCATCGCTCCAAAGCCCTGCCTATAGGCACAGGAAGCTTTGGAGGAACATCTACATATACACAACATTCTGCTCCAACCTCCAAAGGTATCATCTTTGTGGTCTTCTGAGCTCTGACCAGAATCTCCCATCAAACGTGGCTCACAGCATCCTGGGGCTATTTCTCCAGTCACTGTGTCCAAACCTTTCCAAATTCCTCCTACAAGACAGTTCCAAAGGCTTGTGAACCAAATGGTCAGGAAGTCGGAGCAATGATGCCGCTTTTTAGGTATCAACACCTGTCTTACTATGTTGTTTCTGAGACATAATACCAGCCTCCATAAGTTAAAGGAGAAGTTTGTTTTGGCTCACAGTATGTAGAGGTTTCAGTCAATAGTCAGCTAGTGGCTCCCAAGGTAGGGTGGCATGGCAGAGGACAGACAGCTCACGTCATGATGGGGGAATCAAGTGCCCCAGTGGCCACCTCCTCCCAACATCGTATTAGCTATAAACTAATCAGTGGACTGATTCAGTGATTAATATCACACCTGCATGACCCAATCACCCTCAAAGGTCCTACCCGCCAGTTCAAGAGGTTTTGGGAAACATGTGGCTATAAACCATAGCATATGTGTTAACTTCATGCTACCATAATAAAATACCTGAGCTCATTACCCTCTAAAGAGAAAAACATTATTTTGACTCACAATTTTGCAGTTTCTCCTTCAGGAACAGGCAGACTCATTGCTTTGGGCCTCTGTGGGCATCATGGTGGCAATGAAAAGGAGCATATGGTGGAGTAAATGATCACCTCATAGACAGGAAGCAAAGGGAACAGGCAAGAGCTTGGGTCTTAGAGTCCCCCAAAGAAGCCCAGCCTAATGACTTGAGGACCTCCCACCAGCTCCATCTCCTAAAGATGCATACAGCCCTGTAATAGCACCAATCGTGGGAGCCAAGTGCCTTTTTGGGCGACCTTCCACACCCAAACTATAGCAGAAGGCAAGATTGTTCTCAGAAAAGAGGATAGAAAGTTTAAAAAGGTGGGGCAGGGCTTGAGAAGGAGAAGGCTTGAGATGCTTAAAGCAGAGCAAGATGGGCAAAATGGAGCTGAAGAGTATTAGATTTGACATTTTATACCACATGTAAAGCTTTGGAGAGAAGAGATAGCATGTATTATTTCACATTTTCACTGGGCTACCCTACCAGACTGCTTTGCTAGAATAGACTCAAAGGAGTTCAGCAATGGAAGAGTTAGGGATGGGACCTATTGAGAGACTGTTGATGAAACAGTCAGCCCGTACTTATTTAATGCAAACTATATGCCAGGCATCTGGGCTAGAGGAACTGTCACTTTGATTTGGACAAGGAACATGTGTTCAGTTTTGAGATTTTTTTTTTTTTTTTTTTTTTTTTCTCCGGTACCGGGAACTGAACTCACGACCTTGCGCTTGTCAGGCAGGCGCTTTGCCGCTGAGCTAAATCCCCAGCCCCTTTTGAGATTTATTTTGAAGGTAGATGTCTTAGACTTTGTCACTTTCCTTGTCATGAGACAAAATATCCAACACCCACAATTTAAAGGAGAGATTTATTTTCGTTCACTGTTACAATCCATGTCTCCAAGGCAGAAATAGCATGGTAGAAGAGTCTGGGCAGAGGAAAGGTGTCATGTAGACCAGGAAGCAGCAATGAAGGGAGGAGCCAGGGAGAAAGACACACCTTACAAGGTCACGCCGGGGACCAGCCTCTTCTGACCGGGCCCCACCTTCCAACAGAAAACTTAGCCCTTGAATTCACAACCTGGGTGACTATCTAGAGGAAAGCCTAGGGACTTTTTTCAGACTTAATTATGTCTTTTAAAAGTAGAATTAGGTTAATTAAAGAGCTATAATTTTTCTTTTATTGTTAAATGTCCTGAATCATGCTATAAAATATCAGTGGAGGCTGCAGTGCTCACTTGGACAGACACTGCTGTTTTAATTATTGATAGGGCAAAACAGCCAAACAATCCCATACAAAAAAATATATGGATGGAGAGAAAAACTTACAAAACCCTACTCGTACTTTTCCTGGTATACCAGCATTTGTTTCATCATTTGTTTTGTGCATCCTTCCCCTCTTGAGTTTGCCCTGATGACTGCAGTGCTATCAGTGCTAGTGAGTGAATTTAAGATCTCCCCATTAGCACGTGGAGTAGTTCTGGATATAAACCAGATCTGAATGCTGCACCGATCACCAGGTATGAACAGTGTGCAGGGTTGGAGAGTACTTGTTTCAGAGAGGTGTTGAGTTGAAAGACCTCCCTGTATGTGCTTATGTGTTTTGCATCTGACTACTTAAATATGGTAAATCGATGTTATTAACTTCTGCCTTATTGTAAGTAGCAGAGGAATCATTCCTAGTGTATAAGCTGAGAGGGCTTAAAATTTCTATGAGTGCTGTTAGCCTGCTGTTCCTGCTAATGACATCCATTTTACCCAGTACTGGGCAGATACAGAAGATGAAATCTTACGGCCTTACCATAGGATGCTGTTGATGGGTGAATCTGCTCTCAGTCCCATTTCCTGGGAAGAAAGCCTTATATTCCAATGCCTTCTTTTCAAGTTTTGGAAACCACTCCTTTGGTAGATTTTTTTTGATGGCCTGTTTAACTACAGGTACAGTACTAAAATTGTACACCGTGCAAATGCAGCTACTTCTCCCTATTCAGATGAAGGAAAGAATGGCTCCTGAACATGGCCATTTATAGAAATGCAAAGTTTCCTAAAGGTGATTCTGATTATTTATATTGTATGCAGTACACTCAGTACTGTGCAGGCGCTGGAGCAAAGCCTGCTTTGGTTTCCCTTTCTCAGTCTCTACAGTTGTTTAGATGCAAGGTGAGGCTCCTAGTAAGAGAGACCACCAGCTTTTTTTCTGCAAGGGGCAGGGAGCACTGCTAATTTTGTAGTTTCTGCAGTCATGCTCTGCCTCGTTTGCCTCAAGACTGTAACTACTTCCCCAGCTTCTGCCTGGCCAAGCCTGGATGCTCGGGGCACGCTGCTGACTAATGACTGCTTATAGCTCATTTCCTCCACAGTCACAGCAGGGAACCTGACCTGTGTGGCCTTATCTGTACCATGGGTTTCCTCCTTTGAATCCATCCAGCTGTAATCCTGATTCTTATAAAGATGTCTAACCCTGAAATCCCAGTCTTGACACCTCAACAGATAAGTTCTTGCTAGTCTCCTTCATATAACACTCTGGGAAGGTCTTTCATAGTTGAGAAACTTGTCACAGGGAGGTTTATTGTCCAAGGTCACAGAGCTTGTGCTTGGACATGAATTCAGATCCACATTCTGTTTACTATACAGGCTGCATCCATTCCATTGTATATTACTCATTCGTAATTTTAGCTGCTCTTTGAACAACTAGCAAATGCGCAGATTTCATTCATATCCTATACTTTTGGAGCAGATGAATAATGTGTTGATTGAACAGCAATATCTTCAGGAAGTGCCTTTTAAAACCTTGCCTGTGGCTTGGTGAGTCATTACTCTGCTTCCTAGGGGTTTATATAGAACTAGTCAGTATTCCTGAATATGTATACCCTTGAAAAGTTGGCTCCTGTCTGTAGCGTTGGTTCCACTACACTACAGGAATGAGAACTCACTTGCTTCTGGGGTGTCCACTGTTCTGAGAGAGAGGAAATTCCTGTCCTGAGTCCTAGTCCACCATGAGCTCTATTACTGCAGGGGGAGGTGTGAACCACAATTATTTCTTCAATTCTTAAAACATTTGTTTTGAGTTTTCTCAGTTGTTTATTGGGTGCTGGGAAAGGATTTTCCTGTAGGGTCAGGGCTGTATGTGATGGTTAAGAAGACCAAAAGTGGGAGTAGACCCTGATAGGAGAATGCCAGCAACAGGAGTAAGCTTAAATTATTTTGTTTCATCAACTTATTTGTAGTAGTCCTTTGAATAGCTAGAAATCTAAATTCATGCAAACCATTGGTTATATAGTGCAGTCTGCTATACAGAGCATAGTCTTGTAGGCATATTTGTAACACCACCTCAAAGGCACTCAAAGCCTCCGTCGTGTTTCATATAAAGAATATCAGTCTTTACTATTATTTATTTATTACAAACTGATTATCGGCTGTCCTTTAAGCACACATGTCTCTCTGATGATATGCACATGACACCCTATCAGTTATTTATTCCTTTTTGGGAAATCGGTTATGAGATTCTTCCCAGGCAACTGGTGGAAAGCAGGTCTGTCAATGACGCAGCAGCTGGAGGCAGGAAAAGCAGTTGTGTGCTGCAGGAGGAGAGGAGGAGTCACTCAGGTCAGCACCTGGACACAGCTGTTTTTTAAACACTGACCTTTGACTGAGGAGGGCTGAGCAGCATTAATGATGGACACTGGCTACCCAGGATGGGACGCTCAGAGATACATGTATGGGAGTGGTGGTGCGCTCCTTCACCACAGCCCGCTTCCTCCCACACTCAGATGATTGAATGCTAATACCTATTACCCTATAGCGGCTTTTCATCTGATTCCCTCAGGATTAACTTGGTGGTTTGTTTTATTTCTCTTTTGTATTTATTAGAAAGAAACAACCGAATGGATTAATAATAAAATGTTACTGCTTCAAAATGTAAAACCTGTTACCTCTTTGGCTTGTGGCCATGTATTTAAGAGTTGCTTAAGGAAGAACTGAGATGCTTAATAGATTTGATGAGCCCTGGCTCATGACCAGGTGATGAACACCTGGCCGCTGTCTTTTGGCTTCACGTATACATTTATTTCCATGTCTGAGTCTTAGAAGTTCTTCTGGAAGCAAACATTGAGGTTTCAGTCTGCAGGGCCAAGGTAACAGAAGTGCATTTGCTGAACCATTGATGACAAGTGCAAGGGCCAGACATATTTTAAAGTTCAGAGACTATTCAATCTGACCACCCATTTGCATTTTCAATTACAAGGTATTGTTTGGATTTTTGCAATAATTCTTTAATTAAAGAGGAGCAAATAAAGCCATGTTTTTGGGAAATGCTTTGAGATACTTTAGATTTGACAATATTTTTAAGCTGCCTCAATGCTGTTAGTTATTCTCCCTTTTCTCATATACTTTCCATTCTTTTGCTATTGTTTACTAAGAGGTGAGTAAAGAAAAGGAGACTAACAAATGAAGAACAAATGTTTATATTTTAATTTTTTTCCCTGCATGTACTTGTGTTTCACTTAAGACTTTTGTTGCTAGGTCTTTCTGAAACCTGGTGTAGCAGGAGGTTGAAATTTGTTTCCATCATTCATTTTGGAGTTATTTTGGGTTTTCACAAATCTTCATTCTAGTTCTCTTATTGTTTCAGATGATTTAGAGTTGGTCACACTGGCTCAAAAACAGCTCCACTAAATCAAGACATTTATTTTATATTCTACTGTGCTACATTCTAAAATAAAATGGCCATTTGTGCTGAGGATGATTTTAGAAAAGTGAATCAGGGAGGTACAGTTTCCCTGGTTTTCTTCTGGGCAGCCTAGAAAAATGCCACAGCTCAAGATTCAAGAAATTAAATTCTGAATTCTGCATGAAGAGAGGGTTTGAAGAAATCTTATTTTAACTCATGGTCTTCTTAGTTTGTGTCCTATAGTGGATGGATCTTGCAGTGGGGAATGAGGAAGACAAGAGGGAGAGAAAAGAGATGTCAGTCGTTACCTACATATGACAGTATAACATCTCTTATTGAGGTATGATTTCCCTTCCCTTCTTTTCCTTGCTGAGGATTAAACCTGGGACCTTCCACATGCTAAGTATGCACCTCTAGCACTAAGCTACCTGCACCTTCAACCCTTCTGTATAATTTATATACAAAATACATTGTACACATTGCCACCTTCCCTAAAACATGAAATCAAAGAGGAGGACAGATTGAATGGGATGATGGGAGAAATGATTAAAATATGTTATGTATATACACAAATATGACAGAATGAAACCCATGAATCTGTATAACCAATATGCACGAATAATGTGTGGAAAAAAGATAGATGAAATTTTTCATTCCAGAAGTGAAATTCTCAGACCCCTTCCCATACCTTCAGAAGGTTCCTTGGGCCCCTTATGCATTTTCTTCCTCTCTGACTCACAGAGGTGATAGCTGATTTGTGTTACTGTAACTTAGTGGCAGCCTGTTCTGGTACTTCATAGAAATGCAGTCACACAGTGGGCACTTTTTCCCTTTGACCTGGACTCTTTTTTTTGTCGTTTTGTCTTTTTGACACAGGGTCTCACTACGCTGTTCAGGCTATCCTTGAGCTCACTTTATAGGCAAGGCTGATCTTCAACTTGCAGTAATCCTCCTGCCTCAGCATCCAAAGTGCTGGGATTATAGGAGTGCACCACCATGCCTGGCTGGCCCAGATTATTTAGTTTAAATATAACGCTTTTGAGATTTATCTCAGTTGTTGAATTTTTGAGAAATTCATTTCTTTTTGCATTCTCCAGTATGGATGTATCACATTTGGTTATTTGTTCTCAGTTTGGCAATATTATGAATGAAGGTATCATGAACATTCATATATCTTTTTTTATGTCAAGTGATGTTTTAATTTCTCTTGGATAAGGACTTAGAAATAGGGTTGTGGGATCATAAGCCAGGTGCATATTTATAAGGGGCTGATTTTCCAAACTGGTTGCATCATTTTTACTACCCTTTCCCCGCTGAATGAGAATTCCAGCTGTTTTATAATTCTTGTCAATGATTGAATGTTATTAGTCATTTTTACAAAATGACTAATATTTTACAAAAGCTGTGTATTAGTAACATTGTGGTTTTAAATGGCATTTCTCTGGTGGATAATGATGTCGAGCATCTTCTTTTGTAAGGTGTCTATCCAAGCATCAGTCATTTTAAAGTCTTCACTTTCTTCTCAATGATTTCACAGACATTTCTTATATATTAAGAAGAACTGTATCACGTATGTATTGTGAATATTTTATCCCAGTATGTCTTGCCATTTCAGTTCATCAGATGTCTTTTGAAGAGCAAACTTTTAAAATATCAGGGGTTTCATCACACCCCCAGCTCCAGGTTTGTGACTTCATCTTGTCCCAGCAGCCTGCCCTGCCCTGCCCCTCTGCCCTGCTCTGGGTCGCAGCCTTCGGGCCACCATCTGTGAATCTGCCACGCAGTGCTTCCCTGTGGTGCATGGCCTTTGTCCCCTTCATGCTGGTGACATGGCCCTGGGCTACCTTCATTATGTCCTACATGGTGGCCATCCTTGTGGGGCACATGAACCCCTTCCTGCCCTACATGAGTAATATGTCAGCAACTGCTCCTGAGAAAGACACTGTCAGAATCACGATAGCTTTCTCTGTTTCTTGGTTTGGCCTGATGGAAAGAGTGTTGTGCCCAGTTCCCAGGCACTGGACCTGCCCTGCTGACCTCTCTGTGTGTGCCTTGGTGTGCTCCCTCCTGTGGTCCGTCATCTACAAGTGTGTCCCCAGCTGAACAGCCTGTCCACGTGCCACTTGCTGATGGCTCTCTTTGCCATGCTGCACAGCTGTCGTCCCCACGGGAACCTGTGCTTCCCTGATTTTTGTAACCAAACTGGAGTGAAAGCCAAAAGAAATGGATTATGTGTGTCACATGGTGACCACAGTCTGAGAGTCAATTGTGGCCTCTAGTTTTATCTTCTACTTCCTGACGTTCATCTAAGATTTCCAGAGTGTGACCCTAAGGACAGCCACTAAGTCAGTGATGACATCTGAAGATAGGAGGAGAATTGCATCTCACGGTGCACACCTCGAAGACAGTTCCCGAGAAGTGGCACAGTACAGGCAGGTGGCAGTGTTGCCCTGAATGGGTGTGTCTGGGGCACGTGTGGGATTTAAGTTTCAGTAAAAATTCTTAGTGGTTGTACTGTTTACCGAGGTTTGTTTTCCTAGTGAATGCAGAGCATTTGTGACATTGTGAATGTTTTTATACTTCTCTAAACACTGTTTTATATCAATAAATTCATATGCAAAAATGATAAGATGTTGCAAAAAATAGAAATCTATTTTTATACAGATTCTTTTTTTAGTACATGTGAGTGATCTATGGATATATTAAATGAGAAATTTAAGTTTAGTACATGTATTAAAAAGTAAAATTGGGATATTCACTTTAAAATTTCATTTGCAGAGGATAAACTGTGTAATTTTGTTCATTTGTTTTTGAGACAGGATCTCCCTTTGTAGCCCAAACTGGCCTCAAACTCGCAGCGTATCTCAGGCTCGCCTTGACCTCACAGTGATCCTCTTGCCTCAGTCTCCTGAACGTTGGGATTGCAGAAGTGTGCTACCAAGCCCTGCAATGAGGGGTGTTGGAGGTGCTACTTCATGAGATTTTACTCTGGTTGTCTACTTTAATGTAAATAAATAGTCTATGTCACCAGTAATGTTGATTCTTTTGAGTACTGTAGATTTGGACTTTGTAATTCTAGGACAGCTCTCTCTGGGCAGTGACCATAGAAACTGTTTCATTGGCTGCACAAGTGGACACAGAATCTCTCTAGACAATCACATTCTGCCTTTCCTATGCAACTTCTGAAGGTAATCTAATTAGTCACATTTTGGTATTTTGAATTTTCATGAAACTTGCATTTCCTTGGACTTTATGGCTGAGAGAATAAAATAAATGAAATATTTTCCTTAAAAAAGTAAATGGACTCCATTTTATCCATATTTTCTTTTATCATTACTGTTTTACATCCTGCCTAAGAAATCTTTCCCTGTCCCAAGCTTATGACATAACCTCTTGTCTTTCTTGTCTAGGATTTTTAGAGTTTTAACTTACGTATTTAGGTTTACAATCCATCTTGAGTTAATTTTCTTGGTTATTATAAGGTAGGGGTCAAGATTAATTTTTTTTTCATGCAGATATCCACTTATTCTAGCGCATTTGTCAAAAAGATGTTTCTCTCCCCCATTGAATTGCATCTGGGTTGTTTCCAGTTTATGGCTGTTGCAAATAAAGCTGCTATAAACATTGATGAATAAGTTTTTGTGCGAACATAAGTTTCTCATTTCTCTGGGATAAATGCCCGGAGTACAATTACTGGGTCATATGGTAGTTGCATGTTTAGTTTTTTAAAACAACTGCCGAACTGTTTTCCAGAGTGGCTGTACCATTTTATATTCCCACCAGTAATAGATGATTGATCCACTTTCTCTGCAATCTTACTAGTATTTAGTGTTGTTACTGTTTTCTATTTTAGCCTTTCAAATAAGCACGTAGTGATATCTCATTGTGGTTTTAATTTGCATTTTCTTAATGGCTAATGATGTTGAATATCTTTTAATGTGCAATCTATCTTCAGTGAAATTTATGTCTACCCTTGCCTTTTTTTCTAATTCTTTTTCACAATAGAGGTTTGACATTTCTTATGTATTCTAAATACTAGACCTTTGTTGTATATGTGGTTTGCAGAGATTTTCCCTCAGTATATAGCTTCTTCTAATCCTCTTAACATGGTATTTTGTTGAGCAACAGTGTTTGATTGAAGTCCAATTTACAGTATTTTTTTTTTATTATGGGAAAGGTATTTGGTTTCAAGTTTAAAACTCTTTGCCTAGCTTATATCCCAATGACATTTTCCTGTTTTTTTCTAAGGGTCTTACAGTTTTATGTTTTACATTCTAGTATGTGATCTATTTTTAATTAATTTTTGCATACAGTGTGAGACTTTTGTCATGGTTCTCATCTTTTGCTTTTAGACACAGTTGCTTCAGCATCACTTGTTGAAAGGCTATCTTTCTTCCATGGGTCCCTTTACACCTTTGTCAGATCACTTATGTGTATTTATGTGGATCTATTTCTGGGTTCTCTGTTTGGTTTGACTGGCTATTTATCTTTGCACCAATATCAAACACTCTTCATTATATAGTACAATATGTGTTGATACTGAGTAGACTCAGGCTTCATACTTTATGTTTATTTTTCAAAAAAATGTTAGCTATTTTCTTTGCCTTTCCTAATGAATTCTGGAATAATTTTGAATAATTGTTTTGTCTCCATGTGCAAAATATTTTACTGCGATTTTAATAGGGACTTCTGTGAAACTGCTATGTTAATTTTAAGAGAACTGACATCTATACTAATCCAGGAACAAAATGTCTCTCTGTTTTTGTAGATTTTTAAATTTCTTTCATTAGTGTTTTATAGTTTTTAGGATAAAAAAACTATCCTTTTATGTTTTCCTAAATTGTATATAAGCATTTCCTAGATTATGTATCCTAGATTAGGATACAAAAACTATCCTTTTATGTTTTCCTAGATTATATATAAGTATTTCCTAGATTATATATAAGCATTTTATTTTTGAAATGGTGTGGTGTTTTTTCTTTTCATGTTCACATATTCATTTCTAGTTTGTAGAAATACAACTCATTTTTCTGTATTTACCCTAAATCCTGCAAATTTGTTGGGCTTGTTTATTAGTCGTAGGCTTTTTTTGGTGGGTATATTCCTTTTTAAATGGACAAAACTATCATGGGGGACAATATTATTTATTCCATTCTATTTGGTGTGATTTTTATTTCCTTTGGCTGCCTTATTGCACTGGCTAGAACCTTTTGTACTCTGTATTGAGTGGAAGTGATAACAATCAACATCTTTTTTTTTGACCCTAATTTTAGGGCAGGAGCATGCATCACTTAATTATAATTTTACCTATAGGATTTTTTATCTGTTCTTTATTAAGTTATCTTCCCTTTCTTTCTTTTTTCTGAGAGCTTTTATTATGATTGTTGAATTTTTTCAAATATGTTTTCTGTATCTTATGTAGTGCTTGAACTTGGAATTCTACTCCCAAGCTATCTTATGGTGAGTGTTTTCATATCTCTGTTTAACTCTTTGTGTTTTAAGATGTGGAATTCATCTTAAATTTTGAGACAGTGTTGTAAACAGGGGAAACAAAATGTTTCTGCAAAATGAAAGAGAAGAAGAGTTTAGGCTTCTTATTAAAGGCTAGGATTTTACTCTTGATTCTTTCTACCCATTGATTCATTAGCTAATATTTTTTGAGTGTATTTCATCATGTGAATAATGGGGAAGAGTAGCTTCAGTGATGGTCAGATGGGTTTGGTGAAGGAAATGCTTTGTTATTATTGATTTGTAGATATTAATTAGTTAATGTTAGACCCTTTATTTTCCTTAATACTTGATATTCTTCCTTTATCACTTGTGGCTGTACCACAATAAGTCATTCAGCAGAGAGGAAAACATAAATTATCCTATTGGCCATGCTAACATCAAAACAGCATACATTCTTCTTTCAAGATCAAGCAACAGTCTAGTATCTGGTTCAACTAACATATGTGTGCATGCACACTCACACACACACACACACACACGGGCATGTCAGTGCCATGTGCATCAGTAATACTAAGTATAGTTTTTCTTTTTTTGTTTTATGGAGACAGGGTCTCACCATGTAGTTCAGGCTTGCCTTTAACTCACTATGTAGTGCACGCTGGCCTTGAACTAGAGGGGATCCTCCTGCCTCAGCCTCCCCCATGCTGGGATTACAGGCATGCACCACCACACTTGGCTTACTAAGTAGGCTTTTAAGGAAACTCTGAAATATTTATCAGACCTTGAAATATAAATTTGTGTTTAGATAGGAGGGAAGTAGGGTGGTGTCAGTTTTATCCATCATGTCAAAGGTCATCTCTTGGTTATATCGTGAGATAATGTAGATGTTTCCTCACCTTTCTATTGATAGACTGAGTTCAAAAGGACTAGAGTATGAAAGAAATGATAACTGCTTTGAAAAGAGTGAGGTGTATATATTTTCGGGTGTGCTTATAAGATAATGAGGAGTGAAAAGTTTCTGTGGGAAGCTGAGCCATGCTCAGCATTTTCTTTAAGGGATGTACAGAAAGTGTCTAAGTGCAGTCCTGGTGAAATCCTCACAGAGTCAAATTAACACAAAAAAGATGATTCTTTGTTACGCTAAGTCAAAGAATGGTACCTTGAGCAATGTTCTAGATGTTGTTCAGGTAAATTTTCCCCAATAATTAAATGTCTCATTTCAATTTATTTACTTTTATTTGAAGGGAAGATTATAGGACACCAGAGTCCTACTTGCCACCATCTTGCACCTTGCAAGATGAGATTTGACATCTCATATCTGTTTACTTCCTTTTGGCCAAAGCATCTCCCTTTGCTCTAAATGATCACCTGACATCTGATGGAGCATTTGAATCCCTCCAGGAAGCTTTGTTAATGTTTTCATTGAGAAATATTATTTCATAAATGTTTTCAAATACTTACTGGATTTGTGTCCTTAAAGCAGAAAAGCAGCACATCATTATTTCTCCTTGAAGGCCTTGCTAGAAATTGGACTTTGTCTTAAAATGAAGCAAAGAAAAATAAATTCTTGGTAACCCCCATTGATAGCTTGCCTCATGTCCTGGCTCTGATTATAGAGAGCCTAGGAACAGAACTACAAATCAAAAACAGTTGATTTCTTTTACCAGAACAAACTACAGATATTTTAATTTGTTGATTAATTTGTTAAAAATGTGTGACAGCAATTTAATCATCAAGTTGGTGCTCAGAGTAAATTAGAGTTCTGTGCTCTTGTATCTATGGAGAACTAATTTTTTCTTTTGTTTTGGAAGCTCTAGAATTACATCTAGTTCATTTGTATTAGTTTAACTAGAAACATTAAATATTTCCTACTCTGAATATATCCCAAATCTTCATGTTTGAATAATTTCATCATAGTAAGTAGCTATATATGAGAGGAAACCTACAGTTCAAGAAAGCCTCAGGTAATATTCATAAGTAAATGTTATGCTGTCAAATATAAATTATCATACTTACAAAAGTATTTTTCAATTAACAATAATAGTGCCTCAGATAAATTTCATTGGCTGTGATACTGCCATTGAACAAAGCTAAATTTTTTATATTTGTCTACCTTTGGCCAATTTCCTAAATTCTCATGCAGAAGGAGCAACAGCAGCAGCAGCAGCAGCAGCAGCAGCAGCAGCAACAATAACAACAACAAAAACAATAACAGCACAACCACTAGACAGAAACCCACACTTACCTTCCCTAGTGTACTTAAGATATTGCAGGGATGAATGTGTCTTCCTAGGATTTATTTCCAGTAGAAAAAAAAATCCTCTCAAAACAATGGAGGGAAGAGAGAGAAGTTAGAATTTTTTTTTTTTTTTTTTTTTTTTACCGCATATAATGTCTTCTCTTCAATGAAGAGGTAGGGATTTCTCTACTTGAGATTATGTACCTTGTAAACTAATTTAATAGTTACATGAGGTAATTGATTTTCCCCATATAGAAGAAAATTCAGCTTATTGACAGTCTTGAAAGAGCCAATCTGTTGCTCAGAGTTAAGCTGACTTTCAGTTTATACAATTTTGTTTATTAAGCTCTTTAGATGACTAGAAAACTGTCACCCTTGTTTTGAGTTGCTGCAGTGACCAGCTGAGTTAGTTTACCACATTAAATCCGTAGAAGGTGATTGGAACATCATCCACAAAGACCGTGAAATGGGAGCCCACTGCAGTTGTACCTTCCTGAACACTGTTCAAGTGACCCAGAAGAGTCAACTAACCTGCTGGTGCTTAGGTGTTGGGAGCTATTTGTACTTTGGAATATTTGATTCAACACAAGTTTAGCCTAGACTTTTCTAGTTGAATTTTTGTATTTTCTGGTGTGATCCCTATAGGGTCAGTCTTATTTTTCTAGATATTGCATTTTAGAAAACCTAGAGTAGTTTTTCCTCTTTATATGGGTCTTGGTGTCTCTATTTGGTCCTACATGATAGACAACTTGTGTTTGTTAGTAGAATTAGCTCCTTTGTAGGCACAAATAATCTCTGAGAAAAGAGAAAGACTCTGGCATGGCCAGACTTGACATTTCTGGTACATCCTAGAATTTACAGATATCTATAGGCTATGTTGCTATCCTTCTGGATACCAACAACTTTGCATAACACTTGGTTCAGTCAGTCTAACCATGGGCTACCTTACAGTTGGATTGGGAGATACTAGATGCACTTACACAAGATTTGTAAACTTCATATTATAAAAATTCAAATACACACAGAAATTAGAAGAAACACATATTCCTTACCCTGCTTTTACAGTTTCTCAACACTGCTGTTTTTTTTTTTTTTTTTTTTTATCATTTACTGTCCTATCTGTAGTACATTTTCCTTTGTTGTCAACTCTAGCACTATGGCTGCCCACTTTGAAATATACTTTCATTGGGTTCAGAAATAAAGAGGATAGTACTAGGCAAAGTCAAGAGTAGGAATTAAGTAGAAAAATAGAAGGTGCCAAAAGTGCATATTTAAGGGAAAAGGGGAAGGAGACTGCAATGTTGAGAACAGATGCTTCTCAAAGCAGGGTCCACAGAGATGGAAGTCTCCCCATTTGTTCATTACCATGAACACTAATGGTAAGTTAATTTGCACTACACATGACTGAGAAGGCTGAGGATGGGAATTACAAGTAAGAAAATTCAGAGGCATGATCATTTTAAATATACTTTTAAAGGTAAACATGAAAATTGAGGACCATTTCATCAAAGAACAATTTTAAAGTATTTGGTATCATTATAATTTCTCTTTAATGAAAGTAGCAAGCCTGTGAGAAAGCATGCAGGTGTGCTTATATCCAAGGGCAGCAAATGTTCAAAGTTCTGTCTAATTGAGACAGTCTCAGGAGTACTGGGGAGAAAGAATCCCAAAGAAATATGTGCAGGCATCTCTGAAAAGGGTAGGAAGTCAGCCTGTATTTTAGCGTTTTAAGGATAAAAATAAGTGGAAAATTGAAGTCATCTTGCAAATGAGGACTAGCCCTTGAGGCTTGGTGGGTGGATTGGGTTATCTAGGTAAAGTTCTCAGCATTCCAGGGGGATAGTTTGCTGCCTGTTGGACAAGGTACTTCTTTGTGCCTTGAGTTAAAAAGATACACAAAGGAAAAGATTTGCCATCTAAAA
This sequence comes from Chinchilla lanigera, assembly GCF_000276665.1. Taxonomy (NCBI): domain Eukaryota; kingdom Metazoa; phylum Chordata; class Mammalia; order Rodentia; family Chinchillidae; genus Chinchilla; species Chinchilla lanigera. Next base: position 8,136,766 of record NW_004955463.1, read on the forward strand.
CAAATCATAATGTGAAGTTACATATAATTAAATGTCCAGCAAAAACCCGAATTCAGAATTATTTGTGGCAGAAAAAATACTTTTCTGTTACTTTGTAAGTGACAAAAAATCAAGTTTTTGTAAATTTATGGTGCTGGTATTAAAATGATTTAAGAAAAGGTCGAATAAAATTATGTAGATTTTTTAACTTCTCGTTTAAATTTTAAAATAATTGTACACTCACATAAAAGTTGCGCAGGGTACATAGGTATTCCCATGTATCCTTCAACCAGCATCCAGCACTGGAAACCTCTAATTGACCATACTGTAGTTATCAAAACCAGCAAGTTGACATTGGTGAAATGCTGTTAAACTGTAGATTTCTTCAGATTTTACTAGTTTTTTCATATATTCATTTTCTTTCTTGGTATATAGTTCTATGAAATTTTATCACATGAATAGATTTGTGTAACCACCACTATGACCAAGATACCAAACCTCCCTGTTATCTAGAAGAACAGGCGTATTATAATAGGGACTGACCTATTATAGGGACAACATTCTATCAGTCCTAATGCTTGGAAACTGCTCTAACAGCGGTATAAACTCTTGAGATTGGCTTTTTTTTTCCATTCGGTATAAGCCCCGGATCCTTCCAAGGTGTTACAGCTACTGAGTAGCATTCTGTGGGATGGCTGTAACACAGAGTATTTTATCCATTCATTTTTTGAAGGACATTTGGGTTTCACCCTAATTTTTGACTATGACTGAGGTTATCTTTTTAAAAATAGTTTTTCCTAATTATATGAATACTGACCATGCATCTGTAGGATTTAGGGCATAACTTCATGTAGCATGAATTACTAGAAGGATAATGAACATTTTAGTGGTTTTCCATAGATCTCAACGATGATTAGCCTTTGACTGAATAAAATACACACACTGACTCATTCTTTGTGTGTCAAGAATTTGCTCAAAATTATAGGTAAACAGACCAATGATAATCATTATAAAAACATGAGGGAGACCCAAGTTCTAAAAACTCTCAGTGCTCTTTAACAAACAGTGAATAGCTGGGATAATTGTACTGCTGATGTCTATTGGTTTATTGAAAGGAACAGTTAATGCATAATTTTTTGACAAATTTTGCATGCTTACATCTGGTAATCTGAGCAACTAATTTGAAGACAATATGCAATATAACAACCATTGTTGAATTCCAACCATCTTGGTTAGTGAAAATCTGTATCATTTCTAATGGTTTTCAAAATTATTTTTATTCTCTTTAATTGTTTGAGCAATCTTGCATTCTTACATCTGGTGATCTGAGCAATTTCGTTGATGATAACAATATGTAATATAACAACCACTGTTTATTCCTGTGATCTTGTTTTGAAATTGTGTATCATTTTTACTGTTTTTGTGTTGTTTTGTTTTTGTCTTTGTTGTTGTTATTGTGTTATTATTTTTTCTCTTTACAATAAAAAAGGTGAATATATATAGTTTCTGACTCCTTGCCTTAGGTAATACTTGAGGCAGTCCCCTTGGAATTGGGCTCTTTGGTTAGATATTTTTCTCCTATGTTTGGCCTTTCTTCATGAACTGTCTGCTTTCAGCACACTGGACAGAAAAATACAGGCATGGTGCAGAATAAGGTGTGAACATTGTGTTGATTCAGGTGCTAGTGTGTGTTCCAGTAGTTACTCTGCTCTTCTAGGGAGATTTACTTTGGATGCAACCCATCTCAAGACTGTCCAGCATAATTATCCCAAGGCAATTATTCCTCATTATAGCACATGGTTTCCCAGTCACTGAGTTATTTTCTCTTAGCTACTGAGAAAAACTATATTCTATCTTCTGTCCCCCATTTCAAAACTTACATTTTTATCATCTCCAAAATGTTCCTTCTAGAGATTTTGTCTTCATATTTTGGTATAAACACTTTTGCTCATATTGTGTATTTTTGCATATTTTCCTGCCTCTCAGAAACTCATGTATTCTGTACTTCAGACCCTGTGGTCTGTGTTCAATGTTGACTCATCAAAGGATGCACCTTTGGGGGCAGGTTTAGCACAGGCTTGAGGAATAAACCCTGGCTTAGAACCTTCAGTCTGTCTCGACAATCCTTGCATCTGCTGATAGCGCTGTATGGATCCTTGTCTTGCAACTTTTTTAAAGAATAAAATTGCCTTGGGCTTCTCTGATCTTCTGTGAAGATAGGTACTGGGTTGCAGAGTAGATGGGACTAGAGCTAGTCAAGGGAGTCCAGTTCTGCAGGCAAGAGGAGCAGGGATTCAGTATTAGACTGGCTTCTAATTCCCTGTGTATTCATGGAGATGTCCTTTGCTTCTTTATCACAACATCATGTGGTTATAAATGCCTTAGTAGCTGATTTGGTGGCTGTGATGGAAAAGGGCAATAACAAAAGCTATTCTAGACTGAGATGTGGGGAGGGCTGTGGCAGACATGCCAGACAAGCTACCTTTGGTTTAGCAACCAAAAGTGTAAGTCCGGTAACAATGTTTAATCAGATAGTTTTAATTTCTTTAAAATGTAATCTTTTATGCAAAAAGTAGTATCAGTAGCACTGGGGTCATTGAAAGAGAGTTTTGTCCAAGAGAAGGAGCAGGCTGGTTGTATGGTGTGCCCCCTTCTGAAAATGCCCTGCTTCGGGACCAGGGGATGATGAGGCTGCCACAGTGAAAAAAGTTGGAAACCTGGGATCCTTTTAAGAGTGAGAATTTTAGAGCTTGTCTTTTATAGCAACATAACATTGCTCTGGCCCTGGCTTATGGATGAGTAAGAGCAAGTGAGTCCTCTTGCCCTTTCCAAGGGTGAAAGTGTGACATTTAGTGTGGCTCCGTGTTCACTTTGCCCTACTGCTAGATCACTTGCTTGATACACTGTCATGTGGGTGATACTGTTGCCGTTAAGTCATGGCTGTTTACTCCAAGTGACAGAGTGAACCTATCTCCTTAGTCTTGGTTACAACGTTCTTCAAACTGTTTCAAAAAATGCATCCAGAAGAATTCCTCAAAGACCACCATGGTTCCATACCAGAAAGAAAACCTTTAAAGTGTGTCATGAATCTCACTGCATATCTAGTCCAAACTGTCATAACCTTGTACCTCAACTACTAAGCTGACTTTCTAACTTGCTCCCTTCATTGACTGTTACCCTCCATGATTGGTTATTTCCACATAGCAGCCAAAGTATCATTTTAAACATTTAAGTATCTTGCAAATATAGTTCCCATTGCATAACTCATTCCTGACTTTCTCTTAACATCACTTGCGAAGAAAATGCCTTGTTATTGCTTACCAGGATTCAAAATTTGGCATGGTGTGGCCCAAGCCAACCTCTTTAATGTCACACCCTTCCACTGTCCCCTTTATTTCCTTTACCCTAATCAAATTAGCATTTTTACTTTTCCTTGGGTATGACTCAGAGCCTTTGCATTTGTGCTGTTATCTTACTGCATAATTCTTCTGCTCTCAGATTTTTGCCTAATTTCTTCACTTCATTTGTGATCACATGATAATCACTTTTTCAACCTTTCATCACTTTCTCAGATCTCGCTTTATTTTTCTTTCTGACTCTTATATATCTCATATCACATTATAAATTTATTGGTATTTTCTCTCTTCCTTCCTAGAATGATATTGTCCTTTTTTGCTGCATCTAATACTTAGTATTTGATCAGTATTTGATTAGTATTTAATAAGCAGTGAACAGAGAATATATTTGTTTAGTGTGGGTGAGTCAAATATGCCTGAGGTCAAATATACAGTTGATCAGATGGCAGTTACAGGAATATGAAGCATTTTTCTTCAACTTGATACTCTTTAGTTTCCCTTTTTAAAGCTACATCTGGTGATCTTTTCTTCACAGGCTATTAGGAACACTAAATGAAGTAGAGTAATCCCTTGCTATCCATAGGGAATGGTTCCATGACACCCTACAGATACCAAAATCTATGAGAGCTCAATTATTTAAAAAATATGGTGTATCCTTGTATATAACCTTACACATCCTTCTGAATACTTTAAATCTTCTCTAGATTCCTTAAGAAACATAGGAACAGTTGTTAGACAGTATTGTTAAGGAAATAATGAGAAGAAAACAGGTCTTGTTCACACCTTGCATGATTATCCGCCCACCATGAATATTTCTGATCTGAGGTTGGCTGAATGAATGGGTTTGTAAGCCCTGGACATAGAGGGTTGAATGTTGCACAGAGCCTGGAATAGGGTGAGTGGTCACATGTTTGTTCAATTGGAATCTCTGCTGGTAAGTGGGATAGAAGCTTAGGCTTTCAGCTTTTATCTTTTTGTGATAAAATGACACAACATTTGAGGGGCTGGCCAAACCCCTCACCGGGGTCTGAGAACTGCTGGGCTATATCGACACAAAGTGAAAATGAGATAAGTTGAAAAATAGATATCTTTGTGCCTCGTAGTTCCCAGCTTGGGTACTTGTTTGAGGTCCATAAGTCTCCTGTGGGTCTCTGTTGTTGTTTTGGAAAGCACCAAGTATTTTTTGTTTTTTTTTTCCGGTACCGGGAACCGAACTCATGACCTTGTGCTTGTCAGGCAGGCACTGTGCCGCTGAGCTAAATCCCCAGCCCTGCACCAAGTATATTGTACTCATACTTAGATGCCCAGATCTGCAGCTTGAGTAAACATTAAAACGTGAGCGAATGGAGAGGCTGCCTCCCTCATGCCCTTGAATTGTGAGGCCCATTGGTTAAGATCTGGGTCCAGCTTCTCACTCTTCTTTCCTTTTATTTTTGTTGTGAAACCACATTCAGCAATCCCAGAGATTTGCTAAGGTAATACAGTGCTAGAGGCTTAACTATTGGGTGTGTGGTCTCAGAAAAATAGTGAAGCGCCAGAGCAAAGCAGAGAACAGCTAAGTTCTAATAGAGCTCATGAAAATAACGTCAACACTTACATAATACTTATGAGGTGCCAGGTTCTCTGCCAAGAACTTCTTGTATATTAATTCATTTAGCCTTCCCAAAAAGTCTGATAGGGAGATAGCTGTTATTAGCCTCAGTCTACAGATGAGGAAACCCTGAGGCCCAGAGAGTAAATGTCCAAGGTCACAAAGGCTGCATAGAGGCAGAACAAAGCCCTAAGCTCAGGCCATCAGATCTTAGGCCCATGTGTGTGTAGTGGGGAGTGGACCCCACAGCAGCCCTCCTGCACCTCCATATCCCAGCTTTCATGTCTACCCTTGGATAAACTCCAGGAGAGAGACTCATGGTGAGTCCATGGTGAGTTGTGAGTGCTGGGTTGGCTAAGACTATATAAGATCCTACAATTAAACATTAATTTTCCTTTAAAATAAAAAGTCAATAAATGAAAAAAAGACTATCTTAGATCCATCCACATTGGAAATCATATCTAAATTTGAATGGTTTTGCATTTACCAAGTACATCCATGGCCTTTCTTGATTCTTATTTCCTGCATCTCTCTGAGGCAGATGATTTTTGTCCTCCTTTTTGTACTATCTGGTGGCACCTCTGAGAATTTGTGCTTCTTCTTTTTCTACTGAAAGTGCCACTCCCCGCTTCCAGCTGTGGCCTAGCCAGACAGTCCTGAGGGAACTGTGATGTTTGTTGCCTCTCTCTAGTAAGCATCAGCACACTGTTAAGTATAGATGGCATGAACAGAAATGTTCCTTTGGTTTGTTTATTTTTGTTTTTGCCCTCATCTGCATTTGTCTTCTTTCCAGCGAGTGGATAACCAGGCCTCGTGAAACTGGAAGTAGATTTGCTTTTTCCCCTATTGTTCTTTCCCCAGTTCCTGTTGTACAACTCTACATCTCATCAATGCTTCCTAAATGCTAGTGAACTTAATGGTCAGTCCAAAATTTGGAAATATATTGTTGTCTGGCTTGCTAGTTTGGTAAAGCTAGTGATGATTAGACTAACAGTAGTAGCTAATATTGATAGAAAGTTTACTCTGTGACACTGTTCAAGGGTTTTGCATATTTTAATTCATTTAATCCAACAACCCAACACACTACTATTAAGAAGTTTATTTTGTACTTAGGGAAATTATTGTTTATATGAGTGGCCAGTGTGTATACAGACTAGCTTCTAAAACAGGAAATGTGCAGGAAAACTTGGCTTGCTTGCTGAGAATTCATGGCTGAGGAAATGTGGGATCTCAGAGCCAGGGTTTGGAAGTGGAGTTTGTAGACTCCACTGTATGTGATTGAAGTAATATTCTTATTAAAGCTGCCAATATCTTCCATTGATGTCCTTCACTTTAGACATCTGAAAAGAACAGGACCTGAGAAATCTACCCTCTGCTAGAAGGTGGGAGCTATTCCTTTCTGATAGTATTTAGGGACATTTCATCATGGAGGACTCCGGTGTTGACCTTTGTATTTGCTGTCTGTCTGAGTTTGCCTGATTACTGAGAATCTCTGCTTTCTGACTTTGCTCACCTGTTGAATGAAGTTCATGGTAGCCACTTTGAAAGATGGGGCAGAGTGTAAAACCCATGTACAAGAGTCTTGTTAAACAAGATGCTGTTTGTGCAAAGGACACAGTAGCAAGAATGGTTTGAGGGGTCACTCAGTAACACTACTGTGGGATGCTGGCGCTACTTTTATTATATGTAAATTTAGGGTGAGAGACAAAAGGTTTGGTTTGGTGAAACATTTTTCTGCTGCAGATGGCAGGCTTTCCTCTCATGCGACACAGAATTGAAAATGTGTGTTAGAGACAGACCAGAAGGGTTAAAAAAAATTGTGAGAAGATTGGCATTTTGTACAATGCTGTAAGACATTTACAGTCATTGAGCCAAACTTTCCACTGAAATAGAAGAAGCAGTTGCTTTTAAACTTCGGGTCCAATTTAGTAATTATGGGTGAGTTAAAATGTAGGTTATTTGAATTGGATTTGGAAGATAAAGAGATTCTATCCTATAGTGGGGGATAACTCACAGAGGACCTAGCTTGATGTAGTGGAAACAGCAGCTGATAAGGAGCCAGGAGACCCATGTTCCTGGCCTAGATTTGCATAAATAAGTTGTAATAGCCTTTGGGAAAACTGTAAACATCTCAGTTTTTCTGGTGTTTAAAATGAGAGGACTCTATTTGTGAATGTGACTTTGACCTTATGTAAGATCTGTCAAGCAGGTCACTGAAAATGGAATGTGTTGTCTGTGATCATTAGCGTATAAAGTGTTCTTGCTAGTGCAGCTCTTGTGTTGAGATATTACCAATGTGAACAACTGGAAGCCAAGAAAGTACATCAGTGCTTGAATGATACAGACGTAGACAGGCACCTGGGCCCTTGCAGCATGCTGGGGTCATTGCTGTGTCCTGGGAAAGCAAAGCTATTCTAGTTACAACGTTTTGTGATGATGAGTCACTACACACAGTGGATTTACTGGATCCACTGATGGAATTTTTAAATGGTTCCCATGATATAGATGTTCTGTATGTGTGTGTTATGTTCTGGCCCATGTTGAGAAATAATTTGATTGTCAAAACTCTTTAAACACAGGTTTTTAATGTATAAACTACTTTGAGTTAGCTTGTGTTACTTTCTCTTAGTGCATTTTCTTTCTTTATATTATTTCATTTGTAGACATGAAGCCACTGTTTGTGCTAAGTGTTTATAAGTTTTGAGGTTTTACAATGTTGGATTTTGAATGTTAACAATTTCTGCTCTTTCTTGCCAATCACGGTAGGTTTAGTGTGGAATAGATGGACGGAGTCCTTGGGATCATTTACAGACATTATAAGCATGCTTCCTGTGTTACAGCACAGATACTGTATTTACAAGAATTGTCAAAGTTTAATTCAAACAAATCTAATCTAATTTTCTCATTGACTTACATGAGAATTTCAGAGGTGCTTTATCCTCATTTTTGATGGATTTGCAATTAGCCAAGATTCATGCCAAATTAACTCTAATTTTCTTAGTTCCTTCTCTACCCCTTCCTCAATTAGTTAATGATCTATGAACAAAAATTGGAGCCATTCTAAAGAGCTTTTGTATACCATCACCCTGTAGGTAGTCCGTGTGTGTGTGTGGGCTGCCTGAGAGATAAGGAATTTTGGTCCTGGTGCCACCAAAAAGCTGTGCATCTTTGAGAAAGGTCCTTTTGGCTCTTTCAGGATACTGTTTTCTCGTCTGTAAATGACCCACACTGAACCTATCTGACTCCAGTATTCAGATAACTGAATGGTAAAAGAAACTTTCTAGGACTCAATCCTTTTTATTTTTTAAAAATTAATTTTATTAAAGTGATTATACTTTTCAGTGAATAATGTCCTTTATTTATTATTCTTAGTTTTTATTTAGCTTTTTAAAAAAATCTTACAAATTCCTTTTTGGATGGCTTAGATTGAGAATCCTTGGGAGGCTCATTCAGGCCAGACAGATTTATTCACTGTTCATTCTGGAAGAAGCAGAGGAGATATTTTAAGATAGAACCGACATGGAACATTAATTTGACTGAAGCATTTCTGTGTGAGGAGTGATTGTAGCATCTTCATTGCCATAAAGGAGAGAGATTAGCATGGATTAGATTATTTTATGTACAAAGGTTATGCAAACTGATTGCTGTTACTTGTAGGCTGAGCTGATCTTTACAGTTTCTGGCATGACTTCTTAAGCAGTACAGTCAGAATTTCTTTCATGTGGTTTACATGTGGCAAGGAGAAGAGCACATTTCCCTTGTTACCAAAACCTTGCGTCTCCCAGTGAGAACTTGGAATAGACTTAGAAACACAAGGTATGCATGCACAGTGTTACGGAGATGGCAGTGGTCATCTGGCCTGCTAAGATGAGAGCACACACTGGCCAAAGGCGGAAGAGTTCTTGAAACAGATGTTCAGGCAAGATGGCTAGCATGCTGTCAAACTGTGGTTAAAAAAAAAAAAAATTACAAACATAAGCCTAAAAAAGTAGCCAAGATATGACTCTGAATTATAGTCAGTCATGGGATAGGATTATTAATTCCAGTGTAGTATGTTGCCTGCCAAGTATGTGCCAGACCTTCTAAAACAGAATCTGGTTTTTGCCAGCAATACTTAGCAACTATATTTTAAACCTAAATCCACCCAAAGGAAAGAAGAATAAATTTTTTTTTTTTCTGGCAGTAAGTTGTATTTCAAAGAGCCTCCAAAACCTTACCTTTTCCTGAAGAGACTTTCCATGGCTAAGTGGAGGGGGGTGCAGCACCTGGCCTAGTGTCCCCAGGGCTCTCTCCTAATGTTTTTTCATGTGTTCACTGATTAGGATAACTTGTATGGTCACTCTCAACCTCACTCACTCGTCTCAGGTTCCAACCTTCCCCTGCTTTTCTGCTCTAGTGGGATGGTAGTAGGGGGCAGCTTCCTCTTTGATCTTCAATGCATCTCCCTGCTTCTTGGTGTTCACCTTGCTTTGTTCTTTGTTGGAACTTACACTAGTGCGGGTGTCACTTGCTATTTCCTTCACTCCTTTTCTCAAGTGCCATTGAATCCATGAGGTCTCCCTGGCCACTGCATTTTAAAAGCAGCACCCTACAGCATTCCTTTAAATTTTCATCCTACTCTACTTTAGCTCATCTCACTCATTGTCATCTGCAGATTGTATGATTTGCTGCATCTATGTTTATTGTCTGTATTGTCCGTCTTGAATGAGGGAGAAGGCTTTCATTCAGTGAGTACAGCAATGCCTGGCACAGAATGGATAGTCAATAAATATCTTTTGAAACAATGAATGAATAAATAGTTAGCCTTCAGTCAGTATTTGCTTGTACGCATTACATTGGGGACATCTAGAAGATCATATTACACTTTCACTTATCTTGTAACTCACCTATTGAAAAGATCTTTGAGATCAGAGGTGCTTAGCTCTCTGTAAACCTAAAGTAGTGCCTCACAAAATTTAATGTGCCTATGCATCTGCTGAGTATCTTGTTAAAATACATTCTCTGGTTCAGTAGTCTGGATTGGAGTCTGGGGATCCCTATGCCTAACAGGATTCTTTGTGATGTTGATGTTGCCAGCCCAAGGATTGTGCTTTGAATAGCAAATCTCTCTAGTATCTCTAGATGGAATTCAAGGAGTTCAAGGAACCAGTATCATTATTATGAACGTTAGGTATCATTATTTTGGTAAAGAACCAATATGCTAGTTTCTGGAGGTTTGTTATTAATAGAATGCCAAAAAAGAAGTAATTTATTGGGGATTTTGTTTGTTTACCGGACATTTATTTGTCAGATTGTTAACCACACATGACTGTGTTCTTTATACAGCCATAGGTATATGTTTATGGTGGTGTCTTTTTTTGAAGGCTTGGTACAGGGTATTCATCAGATTTTGTAAGGGATGATGAGTCCCAAGAAAATTCGTGACCATTGTCTGTTGATAGTGATGTTAAAAAAAGCAAAGTTTGTTAATCAAAAGAAAACCTACCATATCCACATTGTTATAGTGGCAACAAAATCGACATTTATATTTGCAACTATCTTTGCAAGTTTATGCTTTTACTGAACAGTTTTCTCTGTGGCCAAACAGCTAACTTTTTCAGTTAACATTTTCTGGAGATGTTATTTTCCCAGAAAAATATTAGTTAAAAACATTTGCAAAATGCTTGGAGCCCAGCAATCCCAAGGCAAGTATTTGTTTTCCCTTACCCAGTAAAAATGGCCCCCAACAGAAAACCTTGGCTAGAAATGAATATTTGGAAACTCCGAGGCCCTCTATAAATGCCATTGCAGTAGCTCACTGTCCTTCTAACCTGAGACTAAAATGCTCTCAAAGGGGTACTGGTGTAGAAAAGCTGTTTTCAGGCACAAAGCAAACAGCAGCCCATCCAGAGCTGCATAGCTTTTCAGTCAGACAACTTACCCCCAGGTGCAATTTTCTCAGCCAAGGAGGGTGGACAATTTAGCTTCAAAAGTAGTAATTCTCTAAAAGAACAAAAGAGGACCTTTGGAATAACTAAGATCTTTAATGTTGAATGACCCTATTAAATAGAGATTTCATGGATGCCTTAGTGAAATGTTTAAATTCTGGAAAGCCTTCCAAGTTTGACATCATCAGTGTCATAATTGCTAATAACCCAATTAATACTGATAGGGGCTAATATTTTAATGAGTGGTACATATATGCTAGAAAAATCCACTAATCACCTTTCATCTATTTTGTTATATAGTATTTACAACAATCATTTGAGGTAGATACTATCATTGTTTTTCACAGATAAAGAAACTAATGCATGAATATATAATTTGTTTTGCTCAAGGTGAAAAAGTGGTTGAGTGATAGAATTGGGACCCAAATTTATACGTTCTGATTCCAGAGCTCCTGCTGCTATATTCATAACCACAACAAATTGATTATTGGTGACTTTGAGCTGCCCTTTTATTATTTTATCATCAGCAGTAAGGAAAATGCAGAACTTTATAACTTCCTGTCAGCATATTAACTCTCCTAAATTCTTCTTTCAGAAAAACACTAACTGCTCTTTATTAAGGAAATATACTGAGATTCTTACTCATTGGAACTTCAGCAGTCCCTTTTCATATAGCATGGATTTCATTTGGCTCTGAAGCGTGACAAACGTAGCCTGGTGTGGGACAGTGGCTGAGGGTGAAGATAAATGCAACAGTTTCTGAAATCAAGCACTTTTCCTTAGTGGTCTATTGGTACTCCTGAGAATTAGAATTTCAATGTTCTCATATGCGTGTTGGACAGACCTTTCCCTTGCAAATTACAGAATACACATAAACTAGCTTAATCAGAAAAAGCAGTGTAGCAACAATCATTACTAAGCACCTAGTATTTCAGAGTGGGTGCCAAATAGATTGACTCTGGGGCTATCTAGTTACACTTCAGGACTTCCTTCTAATCATATGGCTTCTTAGCACCAGTGAGGGCAGGATCAGCTGAGGAAGGAAGTACCTCCCCAGATGTTCCTACCAGAAAACTCGTTCTTCCTGGTTTTTGGCCCCTTTTGTGAGGTAGTCTTTGAATCTTCTGGCTGTAAAACTGGACTCAAGCTCTGAAAGAACTCTAGAATGTAGGAAGATACTCAAAGATGTTAGGACATCCCATAAGGAAGCCCCCAATCTTCTATACATCAGGTGAATATCACCAAGTATCTTTCCCTGCATTATACTTTTTGTTTCTTTCTCATTTTTGTCTCATTGGAATGCTAAATACTGACAGAAAATAGAGACTCTATTCATTCAGTGTCCTACATGGCACTATGATAAGTCCACCAGAGCATGCATGCTGGCCTTTCGGAGTCTCATAAAAAAGTTGAAATCTGCATTAAAATGTCAGTGAAGAAATGTGGTACTTCTGATGCTAAGCATTTTAAACTAGAGAAATGGTGGAATATTCAAATGAGAAATAAGAAAGGGATTGTGGCTCAGAAGTATGCAAGGGGTTCCAGGTTTGGGTATGGGAGTTGTCCTCCAAGGATTGACCATTGAAACATTCACCAGGGAATGCATTTTTTTTTTTTTCCCCTGAGCAAGAGCTTTGACTAATAGAACAGAACTGAGCAAGAAACTGTGAAGATCGCTCCCCGCCCCACCTACCACTACCACCTATACTCAGCTCAGATGGAGAAAAGGAAGTGACGGAGGAGCAGAACATACAGTTCAGAGACAGTAATATTATTTCAGTGCTTGGGGTTATAAGAGACAGTATAAGGGAACCGATGTCCCTTTCTGGACTCTTCATTAAGGTACAGTTTCTCAAATGTAAAACAGGATTTGAAAGACATCAGTAGCAACAATCACATGTCATATTTGAGGTATGTTTTATACTTTCCAAATTTGTTTGAAAAATTCCTATCACTTCATTTGATTTAAAATGATTCTAAGAATTGAATCAAAAATTTCTTCCTATGTTTGGTGGAAACAATTTTGCATTATTTTTATTTTATTTAATGTAAGTTAAACAGAAGAGACCGTTCAGTTTGCATACACTTAGTCACTTTTTTGAAGAAATGACCTTAAGAATGTTCTTTGGGGAAGAGTCTCACATGGTAGGTAGAATCAAGTGTGGATTTCTCTGCTGTCATTTCCTGCTTAGCCACAGACTGTGGGACCTGGTCAGGCAACTTCACCTCCCATTCAGAACATTTTTTAGAACTACTTGTGAAACTTATGGTCCAAATATAAAGAATAATACTTAGCAGTTTAACACTATGAAACATATGTTTTTAGTTTCCTATGTTTCTATAGAACATGATAAATCAAATAACTTCATTCTTGCAGGAAAAATTAACTTAAGCAGGCCTACTATAAACCCAGGAATATTCTTGATGGTTAGAGCTTTAGGTTTGAGGTAGCAATAGGGAAGCAGCATGCTGAGTACTTGCTCCTTACTTTCTGAAAGAAACTTAGTTTCCTTTTTATTTGAGGTACAGACATAAACAAGGAAAAAGTACGTTCCATGTTCAGTACTCTTGCATTAGGCTTGAGTTTGATGAAGGAAGGCTTGGTTTGATGGAGGATTCAATTTTAGTAGAAAGTAAAAAAACCATAAAAAATTATGATGTGAATGTTTTCTGTTTTTCTTTAATAAACTGCTTACCTTATCACCAAATAGTTTTGCTTTTTGTTTTGTTTTGTTGGAACTCAGGACCCTGCACTTGCCAGGCAGGCACTTATGCCACAGAGCTAAATCCCTGGCTAGTTTTGCTTTTTTAACAACAAAAGGTTATGGCAAGCCTAGGAACGGGTCCAAAGGATTGTCCATAGATGTATTGGTGTGATACCCATGCTGTAGTAGCATATATTGAGTCCTACATGCCAGGCATTATTTTAATTATATTTATAAACTCATGTAATTCTCACAATGGTTGAACAATGTAGAAATGCACATTCTTCTTATTTTACACATCAGAAAAGTGAGGCACCGAGTTTTAGGTAATTTAGATAAAGTTACATAGTTAATGACATAGAGTCAGATTTTGAATCCAGGCAGTATTGCAAACTTGTGTGCATAACTTCTGTATTACATTTGGAGACAGTTACTAAGCTAATCAAGGCAAGTACTGTTAGAGTACATTTTTGCATTATAAAAATTAGTTTAAAAAAAGAAAAAATCCTCCTTCTACCATTGAATAAGTGTTCTGTTCATTTTGAACTCTACTCATTTAGGATTTTTTAACCCCTATACACAAACACCTAAAATTTTATCATACTATAAATGCTTATTAAATTATTTTTATTTTGCTAGTCAATTTTAAAACTTTCACATGCCATGGAATTCTTTGTCTCTTTTTCTCCCTAGAACTGGAAATTGAACTGAAGTTCTTTGCACTGAGCTATATACCTAGTTCTTTTTTTCAACATTAAAACTTTTAAGAACTTTTTATTTTGGTATAGGGTCTCACTAAGTTGTCCAGGATGGGCTTAAACTTGGGATCATTCTGCTTTAGCCTCCACGATGCTTGGATTATGTGCATATGACATCATGCCCAGTTTATTTTGGTATAATTTTTAATGGTTACACTAAGATATGGATGTTTCATAATTTTTACTGTTACTTATTATTGAATATTTATATTATTTTCTGTCTCTTGCTTTTGGAGAGTGAAGTTTTTATAGAAACATAAAACCAAGTAATAGTATCAAGTACGCACAACTTATTTAAAATGAAAATTAAAAAATAATCCTAATTGCATCTGATAAACTTGTACTTTTTTTAAACTTTATTTAGGCCATATTTTCTTTTATATTTCCCCAAAATTAAAATTTAGGCTTGGGCAGGTTTACAAAAATAATCTTTTAGTCTAAAGTTATATTATTTGAAGTTAAATTCAAAAGATGATGATTCTTTGAAAAATTCAAATGGCTCTGGTAATGCTGAAAAGCCTAATCATTTAATACATATCCGGTGTAGGAAAAGGCTAGATATAAAGTTTTGTTTTAAGAAATTTTGGTTCTAGGGCTATCTTACTGTCAAATTCTATTCAGCAAAATTTTTCTGATTTTTCATTAAAGATAAGTGCTTATGAAAACTTGACGTGATAAAATTCGGTTACCTAGCACTCTGTCAGCAGTAGTTTCCTCACTGTAATTCTGAATGTCTTCACGATGACGATTATTGTTCTTGATGATGGACCACAGGAATATTCTCATGAAAGTCATTAATGAAAGATTACATTGTAGGAAAATATGGACTCATATTAAGAATGTGTGTTTTGAGTTAGGGGGACCTGAAATGCCAGCTTGTGACTTGCACTTATGACTTGTAGAGATAACTGAAAAAGTTATTTAAACTCTTTAAGACTAATTTTCTTACTAATAAAGTGGCATTGTCACAAGAATTATTTAAGTCATATATATTGTCTGAACTCTAGTAAGCCTTCTGTGAATGCTAGTTTGTATCATCATTACTTTTAATTATATTTCCCTTTACTTCAATAAATATTCAATGTTGGTTCTATGTGCAGAATTGAGGCAGCTCTCTCAAAATACGTGGTTGGGGGTTGATGATGGGAAACTCACTACATAACGGATAAAATAATAAATGATGTAATCTCTGTGTCCTTAGCAAGAGTAACCACAATAAACAATGGATTTCCTTTATGCTCCATTTATGTATTTTAATTGTTTGTTGTACAGCTGCTTAGCTTGCTAGGAAGTTTTGAAGAATGTTTTACATTATTTCATGTGTAATAAATGTGTATAAGACCTATGATTACTTAACTTTTGAATATATATATAAAATTTAACCTCTGAAAATAACTATGAGCTCAAGCTGGAGCAAACCATAGCCCCACTTACCATCTTATAACTGCATATGTGATGGCGCTGCAGAATCTGAGCAGATAGCTTGTGACTCAGTTCCAGGATTTTATTCTCTTTTGACTTGAAATAAGAAGTTCAGATCACTATTTTGAAACAAAGACAAAAAAATTGTTCTTCCTCTCTGGCCTCCTATTCCTAGGTTGATTTTTCATTGAATACCTTATTAACACTTGAACTGGGGCTGGGGATTTAGCTCAGCGGCAAAGCACTTGCCTGGCAAGCGCAAGGTCGTGAGTTCGGTTCCTGGTACCGGAAAAAAACCAAAAAACAAAACAAACAAACAACAAAAAAAACCACTTGAACTAGCTTCAGGAGAACATTTTTAGTGATCTGTATGTGAAGGGAAAACCGTCAACATCTTAGTAGAATGAATTAAAGCTAACATACCTTTTATCTTTTTGTGAATCTCGGTTAAAGACACTACATGTGAAAATCAGAGCCTAAACTATTGGGAAAGGCATAGAGAATTATGAATATGTTTGGTAACAGTAGAACAACAACATATAGTCTTGTATATGAAACCATATTTTAAAACATCTTAACCAATCCTGGGGACAGAGCTCAATTAAATGGTATTTTTTAATGTCATGAATGAAGAAAATCATTTAAAAAGCTATTCTAACAAGTAAAGTAAAGCAGAACATGAAGATGGGGACAAATTCCTTTGTGAATGTGAAGGAACCACAGTAGGTGCCTGCAAAGAGAGAGTGGTTTGTCCTAGTCCTGAGCCCTGCTAGGCTGACTCTTCTGTAAGGTAAAACGAAATCACTCTGCCCCTCGGAAGAGCATTGAGCCTGAAGCCTGCCTGTGTGCAGTCTAATCCACTCTCAGCTTCTCTTTTGCTTTTTACTTTCAGCAAAAGCCACATGCCTTCTTGGGTTCCACTTTCTCATCAATAAAATGAAAAGTTTATTCTGAGTGGTATACACACAAAGTGACGGAACTAGCAAATGGAGCCATCTCTGCAGATTGTTAGGCTGCTTGCTATCAGTTGTGGACCAAAAGTTTGGGCTATTAGAGTACCTTAAAAATCATGAAAAGCTTTCTGTAGAGGTGGACTCTAAGATATATTTGTAACATAGTTGGATCTTATGTTGACTGATACCTCTTCCAGGTGATGTTTTATAACTTGTCCATCTCCATTTTAAGAAGTATATTTAGATTAATGTTCTCAGAATTTCTACATCGCCATCAGGAAGTGATAAGTTTGAAACATATTTGGTACCATTAGTTCAGAAAATAAGAACATCTTATAGTTGCACTACTTTTATCTTTTTAAAATAGATTTTAACAAATCTGTTGCCTTTTCAAATCCCCAGCAATGTTGCTATGAAAGGTGATTCCAAGAGCTCTGCAAACAAACCATCATGTCCTTGAGGGCCTTTATAGGAATAGTGTCTCCTGTGAGAGTTCTCATGACCCTTTTAGATCTTAGAACATCATCCTGAGAGTACATCATAGGGCTTGGCCACAATAAAGAGGCGTTTTGATTTGTAGTAATTTGTTGTGACCATTAAATGATGCTTTACCGTTTGATTCACCACTGTGTGAAGACATAGTGTGAGTGACAGTGCATTAGTTATTGCGCTCTAACTTGCAAAACTGATTTAATGAAGATATTTTACAGAAGAGAAAATGAAATGCAAAGAAGTAATTTTCAGCTGCAGAGCAAATAATCCTACGTTATAATCTACTGCTTCACTGTGATAATAAAAATGTAGAGATATTAAAAGTTTTTAGTCTGGATGTTAACAAAAGAGTTTTTGTTGAATAACCACCTATCAAAATCTAGTGATAGTAAAAACACTTCATCTTCCTCTGCTTTCATATTGTCTCTTGTGAACACACAGACCTGGAATGCAAGAACGTTTGGATCTAATCCTGGCATTCCTGCCTCTCTGGGTCTCAGGTTATAACTCTAACCTGATGCTTCCCTTCGATACCAGAGGCTCTGAGTTTGAGTGCTAGCACTGATGAAAACAAGCAACAAAACCAAACATCACTAGAATTGAAAAATGTGAACATCTCTACAATCTCTTCTTGGTTCGTAGTGCTGTGCTTTGTGAAGTTGTAAGCATTTCCCAAGTACTTCATGAAGTTTTTATTTTCTTTAAATTTAAGACAGCTGGCCTGGCCCTTTACATTTAAGGAAACCGGAGACAGTAGGTTCTTCAGTTTGCAGAGTGAAGGAGTGAAGCTCAGACTTAAGATGGAGATGAGAAGTTTTGTGTTCATGTAGTAGGAGGTGCTGTTACTATCACCGAGAGGTGTTTGGGATGAGTTACAGAGCAGAAGGCTGTGCCTGCCAGATTGCCAGTGAGTCTTCCTGGATGAGCACTAAATCAGGGGCTGATATGTGCTGCCACATTTAGAATTAAATTTAGAATTATGTAACTACTCAGGAAAGCTACTGCCCATGGGAGGGGGGGAGTATCAGAGGCCACTTGTGACAATGTTAGTCATAAAATGGTAATTACAAATGTGATGCTAGAAATCAAGTTGAGCTTTCTCCTTTACAGTTGAGGCCCAAGGAAATGAAGAAAACAGTGCAAGCTTGTAACATTAATGTTAGAGTTACGGATGGAATTTAAATCTGGCTGTTCAAATCTCTATCCACACTCACCTATTCTAAATATCAGGGGCATTAACTCATTTTGTCTGCATTGCTATGATGGTTCTAGATTATAATGGCATCAGTACAGGTTCACTTACAGAATTTATATTCATTACATGTCATACACAATCTGAAGTATCTCCCATTTCTATACTACCAAACCAGTATTAATCACTTGAAAACTGGACTCATGATTAGACAGCGAAACCTACATAGACATATTAATATTATGTTCCGGTGTATTATGATATTTTTAGAGAGTAAAATTTCTACTTAAGGCTGCAAACACAAGAACCACACATAGGTAAAAGACACTGAACAAAAATGTCACAGTGAATGACTGACTTTGGGATTCTGTAGCATTTATGTTAGGTGAGGTTTTCTGTGGCATTGTTATGATGTGACAGGCCAAGTACACAGCCTACTGATGCACATCTTAGGGATTCAAAATTGGAAAGCTTGCAAAATTCAAGTAACAAAGGATAGAAAAAATAGACGTTCTCACTGAGCAAGAGACCTTAGAAATTAACAACAAAAACAACAAAGAATGTCTATCAGGACCTAAAATTGTTCAAGTTTTGAGAATCAAGAGAGCCTGGGACCAATAGTGATTAAAGACAGGTATTGACTTGTCAATCGATTTATGTCTACAATTTTATGATTATGCTCTAAACCCCATAACACTTATTTTGAATAATCTTGATGTTCATAATCACAAGCTGGGTAGGCAGATTTACCTACATGATTTTATGCATATCAGTTAACCACTCTGACGATCCTCATCTGTAAAGGAGAAGCACTATGATGTAACTCTTGGCTTCAATGAGCACTGTTGGACAGAGAATCTTGTAATTAATATCTGCAGCTCTGTCCTGTGGGAAAACATGATGATGTGTTATGACTTCCACAAGTAACCACTTCCTAGAGCTATGGGATTGTCATGGTTTTGCTGAGTTATTCATGAATATTTACAATTACAAATATTTAGAGCTAGGATATACAAAGGACACTTAAAGATAGCTAACCCTCACCTGGAGATTTTATGTGAGATAATAAGGTCCAGAGATATAAAGCAATTTTGCCCTATGGTGTTGAGTGATGGAGTTCTAAGAATAAGGAGGTTGTCATGATTTTTACCTGTTTTTTCTCTTGTAAGACAGATAACAAGCAGATTTTCTTTCTCAGGCCAACTCTGGTCAATGGATAAGGACTCCCAGATGAGGAAGCTTGCAGGGCTGTGAGACTGGTTCTACAGGAAAGATGACTCCTGTAGTACTGTCTAGTGTGTGACGAGAACATGGAAATGGCATATATTTGTCACCTTTTCTGTAGGATATTCTTTACACTTGTTCCTTGAGGGTAAACTTCTAATATTCTGATTTCCTCTAAACTGCCATCACTCAAACTCTAACGTGTTCTACTCTAAGAAAAGTAATGTGTCTTACTGGGCTAAAATTAGATTGGAATGAGGGATTATGACCTCCTTAGTGCTTGGAACTTTGTGAGATTTTCTTGCGCTACTTTCATTTCTCATGTTACTGAATGTTTCGGGCTGCTTCAGTATCGTCTTGTAACCTGTTCACTAGGATCTCATGGCTGCCAGGGCAGCGCCACAGCATGAAGGGCGGGCTGACTCTAGTCTTAACGTGGGTTGTAGAATCGTGAGATGCAGTGGAAACTAAAAGGCAGGACTCCTGTCCTTTGTGGTTTTAACAATCTAAATCCAATTCCTGGCAGCCTATGCCACACTCTGATCTGGCCTTTCTGATGTGTGATGCAGAAGGCTCACATACTAGTGCCCTGCTGCTGATATGTTCTGCTCAGAGGAGCTGTGATGGAATTTCCTGGCATTCCTTAAGCAAGCAGCTGCCAGGTTGGCGCCTACCCTCCACTTATACCCTTGCAGGAGTTTGGAAGAAATGCAACTGGAACTGGTTGACTTTTCATTTATTTGTGTTATTGTGCTCATCCCTGTCATCTGTTATTATTTTAAAAGAAAAGGAAAAGTACACTAATCTTATGAGAAACTAGAGTGTAAATTCTAAAACCTAGAACACATGTGTTAAATACACAGAATGCTTTATTTCTTTTTATAAGTGTTCAAATAGAAGACAGATTGAAGTTCAAACTTAATGAAATGCCAATTTATTCCTGGAAGTAAATACAGTTATTTTTGAGTCCTAGTTCTTTGTTTTTCACATGACAAAATAGAAGCCCACTGCCCAGGGGGGTTAAGTCTCTTGATAGTATGTGGCTGAAGAAACAAAACAGGAATAAATAATTCAGAATTTCCCAATTTTCATTCTAATGTGTTCTATGTCATGTCACACTACCACCATTGTTAAAGTTTTGGTTGTTTTTAAACTGACCACTTAAACTTTTAAAACAGTAGCTTGATTTCACAGATTAGAAAAAACTTAATACTGATGTTTAGGTTAGGGTTTAGTAAGACATTATGTTACTTAAATTTGTTTTAAGCCTGCTTTTGGCAATATCATCTCCTTATGGTCCTGAGCTTAAACCTCAGCTTTGAAGATTCTATCATCCTGGCTGTAGGTCAACCCTTAGATTATTCTCACCCACTGAAAGACTGGGACATGCCAGATGTTTGTGGAGGTTGTTACAACTTCCAGCCCAGATTAAAACCTAGGCTTTGAAATCATCCTTCCATACATTTCTAATTCTACAGACAACAAAAGTGGGAAATACAGACTGATGCTAAAGGATCAGCTGGGTGAAAAGGCCCATTGATGTTTCCGGGTCTTATACCTCTCTAATTTGCAGGCTTCTGTTCATATGTAGTATGAAAACCTAAGTATATGACATTTTGATATTCAGTGAATAGCCTATAAATAATCATTTCTCAATTAGAAATAGCCCTAAATAGTGCTCACAAGGGGTTGTTCTAGCTATATTATAGTGAGGATCTTGGCAACAAATGCTCTGAAATTCTGTTTCTTAAAATGTAAGGATTAGCTGTCCTTTCAGCAGGACAGAAAAATGAAGCATTCTTTGCATATAGGGAGGAAAATAAAGTGGATCCAGCTAGCAGAGTTACTTCTCCAG
Organism: Chinchilla lanigera; assembly: GCF_000276665.1. Lineage (NCBI taxonomy): Eukaryota > Metazoa > Chordata > Mammalia > Rodentia > Chinchillidae > Chinchilla > Chinchilla lanigera. Next base: position 8,158,220 of record NW_004955463.1, read on the forward strand.
AAATTTGGATTCATGTTGCATAATTTTAGTGTTAAAGTGAGACTGGAGACCTTGTAGGATGGTGTTCTAAATGCTAGAATAGAAACATTTGATGGAATTGATTCCCAGTGAAATGGAAAACCTGCTGAATTGAAAATTAACCTCACTCAGCGACACTTGAATTTACAAAGTGAGTGCCCCAAATTCTTAATAACTATTTTAAAGCACTGGATAATGACATGCAAAATAAAAACTTATAGAAGAATAAAAATTGGCAGAATTGGTAAAATTGGTAAAAGTAGACTGAAAATGTAATTTTTTCTTGAGAAACTCTACAGATTATTGGAGTAATTTAAATTAAGAAACTATTGCAAGCAATTTAAATTAGTTCTTCCTGAAAAGTCTCACTGAGCCACTTAAGACGTTCTTAAAGAAACACAAATGAAAACAAATTTATGCAACTATTATTCCTCTATTCTTCCCTTATTCTGTGCAGTAAAGTCTATCTACAGACACCAAGAATGAGCTTATTTTCTACTTGTGAGATTTTGAGGTGATGGTGCTTTTACCAACCCTCTTACTACCACTGAGATAAAATTGCACTGATTCTATAACCACCAAGTCATGTCTTCCTTCTTCTTTCCCTCCTTCCTTTGCTTCCTCCCCCTCCTCTTTACTTTCTCCTTCCCTCTTTTCCTTTCTTTTCTCCTTTCCTTCTGAGGAGTCTTTTTTCAACTTTATAGAGATCAACTCTTTTTATCCTTTCTTCTTGGGTTCTTGTAATACAATCTTTGCTGATTTAAAAATATAGTTTTATTTATACTTCAAGCTTCTCATGTAAGAGAAATTATGTGATGTTTAAGCGTGTGGGTGTGATTTATTTCATTGAACATTATTGTCTCAAGGTACATTCCTTTCCTATAAATGGCTCAAATTTATCTTTCTTTATAGTAGAGTAGTATTCCATTGTGTATAAATACAACATTTTCTTTATTCATTCATTTGCAGTTTTCTTTTTTACTCATGTGTTTGGAGTACCCGATGCTTGCATGCATCTTAGGGAGTGGGTACATATACTGAACATATCTTGATTCCTTATATTCCCCTTACCCTCCCTATCCCCTTCCCTCTCTCCATCTTGAGATCCCCCTTCCCCATTTGCATTATTAAATCATTATTTATTATTAGTTCATGTTTGTAACATAGTAAGATTATATTCACTGATGGTGGTTGGTATATATGCCTAATGCATCTTAATTCCTTTTTCATTCCATTCCCCTCCTCCTTTCCCCCACCCTTAGACTTTTGATACCCTTTCTATTGACAAAAGATATATCTCCCTGTTTCTTTATATTTTATTTGGCTTTTCTTTGTAAAGATGGAAGAGACAGATGGAGGGAGGGTGGGAAGGGAAAGGAGAAATAAAAAAAATAAGATGTGTCCTGTACGTATACTAACACTCCCCCATGAGTGTAATCACTATGTATTGTAAACTTGTATGTACTAATAAAAATGGAAGCTAATGGAAGTGCACACACACAAAAGTAAAAATACAGCTCTAGAGTAGGAGACATAAGTTGAACCTGCAGTGATCTCTCTGAAGGTCTTGGTTTGTATTACCTCCTTTCACAGGGTTCTTTATGAGGTAAGTATTTTTAGATGGCCCCAATCTCTGTTATGTTTAATGTCAGAAACAACTCCTCATTTTCCTCTGTGCAGCAACAAGATTAGGTAAATCTCATTCATACTGCTCTGAGAACAAAAGTTTTGTGAACCTGATATGAGTTATTTCAATTCAGTTTCATCCAATAAACAGTTTGGGGGTACTTACCATATCCAGGATAATGTTACCTATTATGAATGACACAAAGATAACTAAAATATGGTTCCTCTTCTTAAGGAATTTACTATCTAAACCATTGAAGTTGTGCAAATAAGTATCCATCCCCAAAATAAAATGCTACAGCATAGAAACACAAAAATGTTTAGAGACTATAGGAAAGCAAAGGAAGTAGAATAGTAAAAGTGAGTACCTCCTGTTTTCCGGTATTTTACTTTAGTTCCGTAGCTCTGTATTTAAGCACAGCCAATAATGTCTTTTTACTTTCTTGTTCTTGTTGTTTAGTAATCATGTTTATTTTATAGTCATGTCTCTTGTGCAGCTTGTGCCATTTATGCAAATGCTTATGGAGAGTTAACATTATTCAGCAGAGTGTTGTTTTTTTTAAAATTTATTTTAATAAATGAAAGAAGGAAAACATTAACAGACATCCATTTACAAAATAGCATAAGAACAATACAAGCAATACAGAGTTACAAAGAGGTAGGAAATTAACAATGGCTGTTGTATTACGTATTGATATCTTCAAAGTGGTTTCTCACGAAAACAAACAGAGACATGAAAGATTGATCAAACACGTAATCATTAACTGTTCCTTTCAGTAAAACAATAGAAGACAGTAGCACAACTATGTTAGCTATCCTGTGTGTGTGTGTGTACATAATTTCCCCTTCTTTCTCTTTTCCCACACCCCAGTTGCCCTTTACTTTTGAGCATTTTCCCTTTTTTCACAATGTCTATCATACCTCCTAGTTTTTGTTCACTCTAAGAGATTTATTGATTTTAATGTAAAATACTAGATTATATTTTTGTAATATATATTACTCCCAACTTTCAGATAGCTTCTTTATCAGATCCTGCAGGTAAATTACTTACTCTTGATCAGTGGAGGAGAGAGCCCTTATTAGGATGACTTGTCACATAGTGAGTGGTAAGCCTCCTTAGGTCAGTTTTCTAAATTGGCAGGTATATTCGGAACAGAAGTTACTCCATTTTGACAAATAGGCTGCACTTATAGATCCACTTTGGGATGGGGATGAGGCAGAGGAGTTATGTGTTATGAGGAATTAATCAGGCATAGACATGGTGGAACCTTTTAACAGTATGATTCCAGTTGGAAGAAACAAATAATTAAGTAGTTTTGAGACTTTGGAAAGCATGCCACCCTGGAGCTATCCGAGGTACTGAAACACGTCCTACATTGCCTTGTAATCCAGAGAAAACAAACCTTCAGATATTTTAAAGCCCTCAGACATTTTAAAAACTGGCTTTGATTGTTCCAAACTAGAGAAATTCTCTTCTTCTGATACTTTTTCTTCTTCTCATGTTGGAGAGTTCAACAGTCCTTTCTTTTTCATATAACTCATTTATACGTCAATTCATTCAACAAATATCTAAGTATGACCTTTTGTGTGTTCCAGAAGTGATTAAAGTGCTCAGATTCATTATTATATAATAGTAATTATTATTACTATTGTATTTTTCATGATTTACACCAGGGATGGCCAACCTTTTAAAGTCTTATTGATAATAAACAGCCAATTGTTGCATGCATGCCATAGGTTTGCCAGTACTTAGACTAAAGGAGCACATTTTGTAACTATGGTAATTGAATCATTCTAAAATTGTGTGTATTGTTCGAAGAACTTGTTTCTTACCCAAATGTTATTGCTTTGTTTACTTGTGTTTACAGTGAGAACAGGACCTAGTATACACGTGCAGTAATTTTGTTGAACTGACAAGTAGACTTGTTCTTGTGGAGTAGTTTCTATGGTATGTTATAAGGAAAATGCTTCTTTTAAACCAATAAGTAAAATTTTTGTTAGAAATTTTCTCTGGATGTAAGAAAATTTTTGCTTCAAGTATGCTGGATGGAATATACACCTTATCTTGTGCATATAGATCAGATTAAAGGTTGACCAGAAAGCTAGCAAGAAAGGCACCAGAAACTTCCAACTCAGTTTTTTATATGCATGTGATATTACAGGATTTTTATGCATTTTACTCAGACTCACCTGTTTTATATTCAGGTAAGCTAACTATTGCCTTTTCACACACTCCTCCATGAGAAAAAGTTTTTACTTTGATGACAGTAACCAATAACCAAGAAAAGTGCAGTATATTCTTGTCTTTTTCCTTTTCTAAGGATTGAACAAGACAAATTAGTCTGGACTTACCTGGAAATGTATTGTAACCGATCAGCATGAATATTATTTTAATGGAGAATTCTGACTTATTGCAATTCATTCCCTGTGAGTGATATGACTCAAGATTATTCCTAGCATTCTCAGGATCAGTGATTATATAGGATCAATATAGAAAAGTCCTACATAGCCAACTGTCTTAGTTACTTTTCTTGTTGTTGAGACAAAATATCTGACACCCAAAGTTAAAGGAGGAAAGTTTCATTTTAGCTCACAGTTTGTAGAAGTTTCAGCCCATAGTCAGCTGGCTCCAAGGCAGGATGTTATGGCAGAGGAGAAACAGTGCATGGCAGGGCAGGCAGAAAGCAGAACACAAAAAGCCTCATTTTCTTTTTATATGTCATTCAGTATGCAAACCTATTTGTTGATGGTATCCACACCCAAGATGGGGCTTCTGTCTTCAGTAAACCCATTCAGCCTCTCCCAGAACTATGCTAACTCACTTATAGTGGGTAAATCAAATATCACATTCCCATAATCCGTATTCACACACTTATATCCAGTCATCTCTGAAAAGCCCCACCTATGAGTGCAGGAAACTTTAGGGGTACAAGTAGATAGAAGCCCTAATACCAATATAACTAAATGTGTAGTGAATGTAAAGAAATGAGACAGAACAAAATATCTGGTTAGAATATAGGCACTTTCAATGTTTTAACAGTGATTGCCATTACTTATACTTATTTCTGTGTTACACTTTGTTTTGATGTGTGAACCTAGAAAATTAGTATAGTCTAAATTTATGCTGATTGCCTGAAAATGTCATTGCTTCCTGGAACTGTGAGACTCAACCCATTTTTTCTTGGGCTCTCAGTGTGGAACCAAAACTTGAGAGCTGATTGCTCAAGGATAAACTCCTTTTAAGAGATGTTTAGTCAGATTTTGCTTATATACCAAGCTTAGACTTATTCCTGTGTTTTTTCTTTCTCATTATTTAGGGCAGTTATAGCTCCTTTTTAGTTACCAGAAGTTGTGAGAATGTGTGGCTCTCTCAAAAGACACCCAGAAATACCTTGTTTTTCTGCTTATTCCCCAACCCCAAAGCTTATTCTGAAACTTGTTTGTTGATTCCACCTCCATAACTTAGTGAACTCTTGCTATTACACATTGTTCCCAAACTGGATTTCATGATTCAATTTCTTTGCCTTTATTTATTTATTTTTGGATAAAAATATGTTAAACAGAGAAACTTTACCACTACTCAAAGAAGTCCTTAATTTCTTTCTTCCATTTGCTAGGAACGACTGCCATTAGCTCTTTTTTTAAGGTAGTGTAGTTTTGTTTACTTAATATAGAATATATACAATTTAAGTGTTGTATATACCTTGTATGACTGAAATTTCAGTCGGATAGTATAGGATAAATACTTCCATTTTACATCTGAGAAAACTTCTGTTGAGGGGATTGAATAACTTTCTAGTGAGCATAGAATAGTGGTCAGGATTGAGGATTCACATGCAAGTTGTTCAAACTTTAGAGTCACTGGTTTAATCACTCTTCTACTTGTTTTCATATTCCTTCACTTCCCACATAGAGTGCCATATGAGGACATAGAAAGGGTTATTAACTAAGGCAGTGTTTCAATATTTTGAGTTTTTTAGGAAATACAAAAAATACCATTAAAAGCTGAACATGACTTTGTCAGTTTCATCATCATGTCTTAAAATAAAGGAAGTTTGCTCAAGTGCCTAATTTATTCCTTTGAAATATATTTGGTTTGGCACATGCTGTGCATTGTAACATTTGACTCTGGTAAAGTGTGTGTGTGTGTGTGTGTGTGTGTGTTTCTGTGTACTTTAAATATAAGGATATCAGTGATTTTAACAAATAGCAGAACTTCATGGTAAAAATCCAAAACAAATAAAATGTAACTGTTTGTATTTTTATATTAACTTTTGATAGGAATTTGTTGTAAAAATGTGGCTCCCATATAAGATGAAGAGAACTGAATTAAAAACCAAATTTGACAGCCTCAAGAATTAACAACTGGGATGTCATTTTATTGAAACGCTTCTGCACATCAAAAGAAATCACCAAGAGAGTGAAAAGATACCTCACAAAGTGGGAAAAAGTTTTAGCCTGTTGTCCCTCAAAGGACTTCTATCTAGAACATATAAAGAATTGAAAAAAATCAGACCCCTGAAATTCAAAATGGACATCTGAGATGGACACACACTTCTTAGATGAAGAAATACAAATAGCAAATAAATATATGAAAAAGTATTCAACATCATTGGTCATTCAAGAAATACAAATTAAAACAACACTGAGAGTCCACTTCACCCCAGTAAAAATGGCTACCACCAGGAAATCAACAAATAACAAATGCTAGAGGGGCTGTGGAGAAAAAGGAACCCTTCTCCACTATTAGTGGGAGTGTGGACTAGTGCAACCACTATGGAAATCAGTGTGGATATTCCTCAAAAAACTAGGACTAGAGGTCCCATTTGACCCATCTGCTCCTCTTCTGGGTATTTTCCCAGAAGGATTAAAAACATCATACCACAGCAATATATGTGCACCCATGTTTATAGCAGCACAGTTTATAGTAACTTGATCTTCACAACAACCCAAATGCCATCCACTGAGGAATGGATAAAGAAGATGTGATATTTTGATACAATGGCATACTACTGAGCTATAAAGAAGCATAAACTTGAGACATTTATAGGGAAATGGATGTAACTTAAGTTACATCTTTTTTTTTTTTTTGGTTTTTCTCCGGTACCGGGAACCGAACTCACGACCTTGCGCTTGCCAGGCAGGTGCTTTGCTGCTGAGCTAAATTCCCAGCCCTTAAGTTACATCTGAAGTGAAATAAATCAGACTTGCCTGTGTAAACTTCATATTGTTTCCATAGTGGAAGAAGTTGAAAGAGTAAATAAGACCCACATTTACAACACATATTGTGAAATGGGAAGAAATGGTTGAAAAGGAAAGATAAACCGGGATGGGAGGAAGGAGAAAAAAAGAAAAGGAAATATAAATGTATGTATGATAGATAAGACAGTTTTACTGCTAACTGCTATTAGTTCATTGAAAAGGAAGGTTTATGCCTATATTGCTTGATCAATTTTTCATGCCTATATCTTGTAATATGAGCAACTACTTTGTAGATAATAATACACAATGTACTAACCATTGATACTCTCCTACTATCTTGTTTTGAAAATTTGTACCATTGTTTTTATTCTTTTTTTTCCTGAAAAAAAAAGATAGCTTCTATATTGATCATTGGTTTAGGTGATACCAAATATCCTGAAAAAAATATTGTTCCAAATAGTTTCAGAATTAGATTAAGATATGTTGACATTTATGTGAGACATATTAGTTACTATTTTTCAGAAAATTAAAATATCATAGTAAAAATAATACATGATTATTCTTATTCTATGGAGGAATTACAAATTTTATAAATTAAAAAATCTGAACTAGTATCTTTATTTTTAAGTTGCCATTACTAGTTAAATTCACATTTTTCTTGTATATTGGCTACTTTCTACTTGCCTTTCATCTCTTGTGAATTGTTTATAATTTTAGTGCAAGATAAGAATTGAATGTTTTTCTGTTTTTCTTTACACTGTCATACATTTTCTCACTAATCACTGGACTACATAATTCTCTTTATAAAAAGAAGATCAATTTTTAAACAGGCTATCAGAATATTATGTGATTTTAAGCTAGAACATAGAAACATTAGTTAGAGTTTTACTAACATTTGATCAGCTCTGGCTTTAAGCCTCTGATTCCAATTAAGAAAGCCTCCAAACCTAGCTTTGATTTCCTTACGGAGAATGTTTTTGTCCATAACTTAACAAGAAGTTGTAAAAGTTGATAAAATATTTTCTAAAGTGGTTTCTTGATAGTAGTTTTCAGTATTTTTAGTTGATACTCAGTTTCCATACTAATTTTGAAAATATCAAAACAATTTGTAGTGTTACTGCTGTTCAGGTATTTGTATGTTTAGTAGTAATGCGGTTGCATGGTAGGTCATCCCCTATGGCACCAAAATTCAAGACCTCACTAGATTTGCCTTGCTGGTGAGAATTCACTGTTGCTGCATTCACTGGCAAGACATAATCTGTGGGTTTTCTTGTCACATGCAGTGCATTGCATGGTCCATTCTCCGTAGCACTAACTTTCAGAAAAGATCCTGTATCAAAATTGATCACTGGTATTAATCTAGTTAAATTATTTTATCTTCTTGAAAGCTGAAATTCCAACATAAATTTGTTCCCCATATTCCTAGCATATATGGCCCTTTGCTATTGCTATTAATTAACTGTGTAGTTCTCTTCTTTTTAGTTGTATATCATCCCTATCACACTTTTCAAAATGTTTTTTAAATTGATCATGTCTCCACAGATTATAATGCAAGAAATTATTTCATTTTTCATTTTTCTTCTTCTAACTTTACCTCATGCTGTATTCCTCTACAAATGGAAATAGGGATTCATTTCTATTCAAAAAATGAATTTCCCTCACAGTAGAGGAAATACGCTGTTTTAAAATACCTTCCATTCCATGTTCGCATCCATTGTACATAGAGGTATGTTTGAGGAGTTACGTTTGTTCACAAAATTAAACAGTTGAAAGTTATGGATTGAATTTTTTTTAATAATAGAGTCTCCTTAAAAAGGCATACAAAAAGTTGTTTTCTAGTAGGAGTGATTCTCATGCTAATATTTGTGATGCTTCTTATTTCTTCCTCCTGTAAAGGTCACCATTTGTAAATCTCAAGCCACTTTATCTGTAAAACCACAGTCTACTGGATATAGCTCTATGAGTGTTTATATTTTTAGTGCTGGTATTGCATTTTTTTACACCCAAAGAAATACCAGCAACCTGTAAACCCAGGAGCAAGAACAGCATATGTATCTTGGAAAATAGCATTTGAGTGACTGAATAAAACCAACTGTTCTGGGGATGACTCCAAATGATGGGCATAGTATATATCTACGAGACGCAAGTGAATGTTGGACTTTGTAGAATTTCAAACATGTTCTGCTTTTCATCTTTATATTTTTAAATAAAAGGAAATTATTTCCCATTCTGTTTCTGTTTTTGGCATTAGTTATGGGAAGTCATTCATGACTATTTTTGTTGCTTTTTCTGGGAAGCAAAGTACAGAATTCCCCTTGCTTAACATTCTGCTATTGCTAACATATCACGTCCCTGCTGACTTTAGGGTGTTCACAAGTGTCCTAACTGATGAGTCAGAATGAGGGATGGAAGATTGCACTTTCCTCCTTATTGGATTTAGTTTGACCTGCCAGTGAAGGAAATACTCTCAAATTATAGCAAGAGACAGAAGAGGTGATGCTAATTTTATTCAGTTTTTGATACATTGAAAAAATAATCCTCATTATACACGAATTGTCAAGGTTAGGCAAGACTTTGGAACTCATATCAGTTGATACTTTTATTTTATGGATGAGGAAACTGAGGACCAGAGTTAGAGTAACTGCCCAAAGCCACACAGAAGGCCAACTGGTAGTTAAGCCCAAATTTAGAGTCCCTTCCTTCCACCTTCCCTTCCTTCTTCTTCCTCTCTATTTCTTTCTTTTTTTTTCTTTGCTGGAGATGGAACCTAGGACCTTGCACGTGCCAGAGGACTGCTCTACTACTGACTGACACACTTAGCTCAGAACCCACATTTTCTGCTCAGTATTCTACTCAGTTGTTCTATAACTTTATCCTGATTTGCATAATTTAGACAGCACATTGGATAACCTTTTGACTGGACAAATCTATGGGCAGGGTCCCACATGAATCCTCTATCTATGTCCATTTCTTCATCCATATACTTACACCTTGAACCTGGAAATAGTTTTTTATGTGATCTCTTTGCTTCCATAACTTTCTACCACTCATGACAAAAGCAACAAAGGAGTCAAAAGGGACATTTAAGAAGTATTAATTTGATCATAGTTCTTCTCTACTTAAAGGCCTACGATGACTTCCAAACATTTCAATTAACCTCAAATTTCTTTCTGTGAATCTACCTTATCTATCTCCTTTTCTCTGCAGTTTCATCTTCTACCTGTGACCCTTATACAGTACACAGTAGCCAATTTTGCCTCTGTTTTCTACCCCCAAATGAAAGTACATTCTGTTGCAGAGCCTTTCTGTTTGCTGTCATCTCTGCCAGAAGCTGTCTCTTCTGAGGCATTCACATCTTTCATCCTTGATGACCCTTCTGCAGAGATGTTCCCTTGCTACCCTGCCTGATGTTATTCTTACCTCCATCAAGCCATTATGGTATGTTACTGTTTTTAGAACTAGTCTCTACTTCCTTCTATAATAATTATCTTTTCCCAACTAGATTGCAAATTTGATAAGGGCACACACAGTTTTGGTGCTGGGGAGGAAATCAGGGCCTTGTGCAAGCTAAGCACATGCTTTACCAGTGAGTTTGATACTTGATTCATAGCAGTATCTCTAGCAATATGTAGAAGATCTGCACCATAGTCAACAACCTGTTTGTCCTTGCTGAATGAAGGAATAAATTTAAAACTTTAAAGTTTTAGAAAACTGTACTAGTGGACATTCACCAATCAATGCTCCTCAGCATTTCCATATGACTAGTGGAACTTCGGTTCTCTTGGCCTTCTGAAATGAATTTTAATTGGTATCTTTTGCGGTTGGTACTCATAGTCATGTCTGCTACTATTCAAAAGGGACTGACGTATTTTTTGCCCATCATAAAATATTTCCTCATGATTACAGGGACCAGCAAGTCTGAAATGTGTGGGCTCTGGCTGCAGTCTGGAAATACAGACAGTAATTGATGCTGTGGTCTCATGGCAGATTTTTTTTTCCTTTTCTGTGAAAGAAAGCTCAGTTTTTGCACTTGTGATCTCCCAGCTGATTGAATGAAGCCCACCCACACTATCAAGAGTGATCTCCTTTACTCATGGTGAACTGATTGTAGACACTCACCACTTGTACATTTGTAGCCATACCTCTGTAAGTGTTCAGTGATGATAACTGGGTGCTGTTGCTTAGCCAAATTGACACAGAAAGTGTTCCACACAGCATGCATTTGAGGGGATGTAGGCAAGCATGCTTCTTCTCAAACCCCCTGTTACTTCTGGGATGAACTGAAAAGGGGAGCTTTTATTTCTTAGAATTCAAACTTAAATATAAAACTAACCAAATTGTCAAGGAAGGACTGAATGGAATATTTCAATTTCTGATGTTTTGAAAAATAATTTTATTCCTAGCCTAAATTTGGGGAGAAAAGCTATCAGTTTATTTGTATTTTTATGTATTGGTGACATTTTCAGTAACAAGCACATCTTGATGTACCTGTATATTCAAAAAAAGATAAGACTAAAGTATATAACATTGAAATAACTATTTTCTTATTTCTGTGTCAAATTATTTATAGTATCATAGGAAATTATGTATTATTTAGTCGTTTAAGAATAGAATAAAATTATAGACTGTGTTCATGACATCGGAAATTTTCATTGTTTTTAGTATTATTAAGTTTTGTTCTTCCAGAGAATTCTATAGATAATTGTGGTAGATTATGAAATATCATGATTAGTTATGTTTTCCTCAGGGTAAATGTGTTATGTCTATTTTATAAGGAAAACTCTTCCTTTTAGGGTTTTCTTTCAGATGAAACAAATCCCATCTCTACCCAGTGTATAATAGACAGATGTGGCTCTTCTAGCACTTCTGCAGAGTGTTGCTAGAGAATCCATGTGTGAGTGAAATGCACATACTCCCTTTGCATGCTAATACCTGTCAGTCATTGCTAACACCGCCTTCTTAGAAGACAAAGTCAGAGTTAATTTTTTTAAACTTAAAGGTAAATGGTAACATTAAAATGTTTAACTATTTCATAGTCCATGAATCGCCAGATCTTGGCTATATAGTGAAAATGGAAAGGTGCATGATAATGAATTGGAGGTAGAATACATGCTGTCAACTGGGAGTTGTACTTTTTAAGGATCTTGAATGTATGCGTTGCTTAATTATTGATAAAATTTCAATAGAAAATGGCAATGATTTACTGTTCATTATATATTTGTATTAAACTTTTACCATTTGGAAAAAATTATGTTATGTAATTGGTTTATAAATGAAACCTGCTTTTAAGCTAAAGACATATTGGGATATAGTATCCATTTACAACTAATATTCTTACCTCTAGCATCATTTACAAATGAATTATGCTGCAAAGATATTAATGCTCCACGGGTCTTTAACCTTTCCATAAATATGGACTTCATTCTACTAGGATGCAAAGTAAAAAAAATGTAGAACAATTACTTCTTCCTCAAGAATATAGATTAGCTATCTTCTAGTAGGATGCTGCTACCTATTTAGATATCTACACTTACTGCATTGATTTAAAAAATTATCCAACCTGATATCCTCTCATTTTTTCTAATTCCTGAGGGAAAGAAATTCCATTCATTTTAATCAAAACACACACTGACAATTAATCATATTATAAAGTATAATTATTGACCCATTCTTTATTATCATAGGCACATGATTAAGTGATTTTATTTGACTTCGGTGGAGTAAATTAAGTGGTAAAATGGAGGCTAACTATGTAATCTTCTTTTCTAATAAATCCACCCATTAATGTGGGTGTAAAGATGCTTGTAATCAATTTTACAGCTTTTAAGCGTAATATACAGTAAAAGAGTTTTTAAAACCATAATAATTTTTACAGACTTCAGTACAAATACTGGCGATGGTTTTATAAAAATCTGTCTATAGAATACTGTATATGTGATACAAACTTGGGCCATATCTCCAAAGTAATCTACCACAATGAAATACTTGGTCAAACCCATTTTTTATTTCAGTCTTTGTGTTAAATAGCTAAGTAGATGCTTTATTTGGCTTTCTTCAGTAAACTCTTTTAATAAATTTTCATAACCAGCATAGTACTGTGAGCTATAGGCACAGTGTTATACAGAAGATTTCTAGAATTTATCCTTCTTTCTTAACGGAACTTAACATTAAATCTACTCTCTTAACAACCTGGGAGAACTAGTACTTCTCAGCTTTCGTTCAACATAATAAAAGCATTTGTATGCATCTGTGCTCCTCTCTTGGCTATTCTGTGAGCTTTGAGCCTGTCGTGTAACTATTTAACGTGACTTTTACATTACTGACAGAGACTTTCATTTGGTGATGGTTACCATCTTTGTTTTAAAGTAATATTTTGTTGTAATTTCATCTTACCCTCACTAGATAACAAGTGTATTGAAGTCAGGGTCTATGGCTATTTTGTCCATTAATGTTTTATTTCTTAGATCAGTGGTGGCAAACCTATGGCATGTGTGCCGAGGGGTCTGCAGAGCCCTCTCTGTCAGCACGTAAGCCAAACCACCCCAATAGCTGAGCATTAGATATTCAGATACAATTGCAGTGTTGGCACTTTGCGATAGATAAGTGGGTTTTGGGTTTCAGTTTAGACATTTGGTCTCTGAAAGGTTCACCATCACTTTCCTAGAACTATCATAATACTCGATTATAGTAGGAGCTCAATAAATACTATGGAAGGAAAGGAAGAAAAGTGAAGAAAGAATTGAGAAAGGAAAACTATTGAATGTTCTCACTCTCAAGCCAAAAAAATAGTCATATGACTTTTAAAATTTTTATTTTATTATAGTAAGAACACTTACCATAAGATCTACTTGCTTTGTATGGTTAGCTGTAGGTACAAGGTTGTAAGACAGAACTTAACTCGTGTTTACTGAACATAACATGGCATCTACTCTTTTAACAAGCTTTCAGATGTGCAATTCAGTGTTACTAATTATGTTGTGTAGCTGATCTCTACAACTTATTCATCTTTGTAAAACTTCATTCCCATTGACTAGTAACTCTCCATTGCCTGCTTTCCTCAGTCCCTGGCAACCACCATTCCATAATTTGATTTTATAAATTTGAGTATTTTAGAGATGTCGTGAAAGTGAGTGGCCAGCTTATTTCCTTAGCATAGTGTCTTCCAGATTTACCCATGTTGTTGTACATTGCAGAACTTCCTTCTTTTTTAAAGGCTGAAGTGTCTTCTATTTTATGTGAACTGGATTTCTTTGATCCGTCTACCTAAAGATGAGCATTAAAGTTGTCTCTATGGGTTTTTAAGTGATAAAAAATAAACTTCTCTTTTCACGGATTTTGCAAACCATTCAGCTATGTTTTAGAGACAGAAGAAAAAGAGCCCATAGTGCATGAGAGCTTGAATAGATGTCTGAGATCATCTAAACTTCTCGTTTTATAAACAGTACAGTAAATGTCAAGAGCGGTTTCATCCCACCAGCTTGAATCAGAGGTGAGGAAGGTTTCTACTCATGTTTCCTGACTCTCATTCTCCCAGTTGTTCTTTCTTTTATGTAATTATTATAGTGATGTGTATTTATTGTAGAATATTTTGAAAATGTATCTGAGAAGAAGCAAGAGAGAGAGAAAAGGAAAAAGATGACCCACTAACATTCTACCTTTTAGGAATAAACTTGATTTATATCAACATTTTCATTTATACTTGAAAGATTTAAAAATTGTTTTTTGTTGGTGCAGCTGTTTTTGCAATAATGAAATCTGGAACAGGGAAAGAATTTTTGTATTAAGGGAGTATATAGAGACAGAATTAGTGGACTCTTACAGCATCCTTCCTTCATTATATCCTCAGTTATAGTTTGGGTATGTACCTTTCTAACCTTTTCCCATGTATTTACTTCTATGTATGTTTATAGTTGAGATGATGAATCCGAAAGACAGCCACTGAGTGTAGTGAAACGTGTAAAGGTTATTTCATGGCAAAGCAAGCAAAAGTATTCTGCCTCAAGAGCTACAAAAACAGGAGGTAGCAGAACATACTCCTCTTTGTAAGTGTTACTACATCCCGTCTCTCAAAGGTTCCAGAGAAAGAGGGCAGATGTACCAGTCCTAATATTATGATCAGCGGAAGGAGGAGTATAACCTAGGTCACTCTCAGGCATGGATGGCTTCTACTCATAAAGCCTCACAGTTATTTGAATGCTTATTGCAGGTCATTTTGCTTACCAGCTAAAGGCCATTGCATACAGTTTTCCTGAAACATTTGTGTTCTTCATCTTTATCTGTTAGGACCACACAAAACCATCCCTAGCACACTCCTGACTGTTCATAGGGAGGCTGGAAGAAGTAGACTCCAACTGAGTCTTCATTTAGGGTTCTAATAAGATTTTAAAATTTACCCCTCTAAGATCTAACTCTAGAATTTTTCTCAAACTTGCTCTTCCCTAAAACTTTCTGATCTCAATAAATGGCAACTTCACTGGCCTGAAAACACGTTCTTCCTTGGCTTCTTTCTTCCATTTCACACAGAGCTCCTCAATGAACTCTTAGACTTTGTTTGCAAATTGCATTTAGAAATCAACTACTTTGTGTTGACTCTGGTCCAGTGACCCCATTGCAGTCTTAGATCTTATCATTTTCCTTACATTATGGCAGTAACATTCTAGTTAGTCTCTCATTTCTACTCTTACATCCTACTCTTTTCTCTACGAAATAGTAGGTTGAAATGAAGTAAGAACAAATACCTCTATGTCCTTGTTCTGTGGTAATACTGAATAACCCTTTCATTTGCATTAATTTATTTAGTCCTCACAATTTCTTATATTAAATTTATTTATTATGTAATGATTTATTTAACAGTTTATTTACTTGTGTGTTTAATAAGTTATTAATTTCTTTAGTTCTTTTATTAAAGAATCATTTTTATTATTTTTGCCTTTTTCTTGTTTTTGCATACTTTTTAACAGACTTGTTCATTTTTACTAAACTTTCAAAAAGTTTAGTTTTTCAAAAAGTTTCAGCTTTTATTTTGCTAAATTTTTTTCTTTTAATTTATTACTATTGACATTATTCCCTTATTGTTTTTTAAAATGACTACCAGTTGAATTATTTTCAGTTTTCCTAATTTTTAGTAATGAATTTAAAGTAATTCCCCTAAATACCTCTGGCCAAATTCACAGAATTTGATGATTAGCAACAGCTTCATTTCTAGTCAACTATAATTTCAATTTTTATTTTCTCTTTAATGAAAGCATTATTAAGAAAAGATTTTTTCAATTTTATGATTTTTTTCCATACTTTTTATTAACTTTAGGTTGTAATTCATTATCAGAAGACACATGTATTTAACATATTTTTGATATGAAAAATGGCATACTTGCTTTCTTTGTATAAATTTATGTGTAGAAAATATTTTTCAGGTTTCTATTCTATTTTAGTTTATTTATTTTTTGGTACTGGAAATTGAACTCAAGACCTTGCACTTGCCAGGCAGGCGCTTATGCCACTGAGCTATATCCCCTGCCTTCTAGTTTTTATTTTTATATTATCTTGTCATTCCAGTTGTTTGCCTTGCATATTATAGCTTCTCTCCCTCCTTTTCTTCCCTCCCATCTTCCTAGCCAGCCAGCCTGCCAGCCTGCCTGCCTGCCTGCCTTCCTGCCTGCCTGCCTCCCTTCCTTCCCTCCCTCCCTCCCTCCCTCCTTCCTTCCTTCCTTCCTACCAACCTACCTTCCTTCCTTCACTCCCTTCTTGTCTCCCTCATTCTCACCTTCACTTCTTCTCTTTAATCTTAGAATTTTAGAGAGTAATTTTCAAGTCATAAATTTGATAAATAATTTAGCCCATTCATATTTGTTGTTAATTATGACTTTTGTATTTGTTCCTTCTCTCTTTGTTTTAAATTTTGTTTTGCATTTTACTGTATCTTTTCCTCCTTTATTCTATACTACAATTTTCCTCTTATTGAGGGTCTTTGTGTTACTTTTCTTCTATCTTTTTTTCCACTAATGAATTACAAAATTTGTTTCATGTTACTCTAGTGATTATTCTTAAAGCTTTGAGAAATATAAGTAAAAATACGTATATCTATATCAATGTCTAGGCTTAACATTAATATTTTCTTTTAATAAGACATTAACTGTACAATATTTTTGCTTTCTACATAATTTACTTTTAAATAATTAGACATTATATCCAGATTGGTATTATTTTATTTTTATATTTTGAAACATTTTAAGTGTGAAAATAAGTTGTCTTATACATAAGTTGTCTGTTCTTTTTTCATTTTGTTTTCAGAAAATGACTAGGTATTAAGTTTCTTAGCAGTTAGGTAGCTAAAAATATTATTATTCCTGCATTTGAATGATAGTTTGACTAGATTTAGAATTTAAAATGATAACATATTTTTCCACAGACCTGTGAGGACATTAGTACCTAACCTTAGAGATGGGAAATCAATATAACCTAATTCCTACTGATTTTTAAAATACGTATTTTTGTATAAATATTTTGGAAATTTCCTGTTATTCTTAGAGTTCTCAGATTTCATGAGCATATTTTTAAATGCAGATCCTATTTATTCATCTTCTGTAGTGAAAGCCAGATTTTAGTCTGAAGATACGTTTTTCCTTCAGCTTTAAAATACATATCCTCTTGTTTATTACTTCCTCTTATGTAATTTCTTTTGCATTTTTAAATGTCTTTTTAGGCTGGGATTCCTGTACCATCCTATGTGGGTTGTTTTTTTTTTTTTTTTGGTTTTTCTCCAGTACTGGGAACCGAACTCACGACCTCGCGCTTGCCAGGCAGGTGCTTTTGCCGCTGAGCTAAATCCCCAGCCCCCCTATGTGGGTTTTAACTCTTCTTTCCTACCCTCCAGGTCTTTATCCATTTGTCTTGCAACGTAGGACAATTCCCAGGCATAAGCTTCTGGCCTACACTATCTATGACTTATCCTAAGTGTAATTTTCTTTTATTTTTGTAGCAGTTATAGTTTAGTGTTTCTTTTTTCATATCAACCATTTTTTCCTTTATGATTGTGACATAATATGGAATCTCTTAAGATAGTTCATGATTTCTGTTTCAAAAATTTTCTTCTACTTCTATTGTTTTCTTTTTTTTTTGTGGTACTGGGGATTGAACTCATGACCTTGCACTTTCCAGGCAGGTGCTTATGCCACTGAGCTACATCCCCAGCCCACTTCTATTGTTCTCTTGAAAGCTAGTTTTTCTGCTTACTAGCCTTGAGCCATGTATCCTAATGTCCCAATTTGCTTTTTTATTTCCTTGCCTATAGGTAGGTTATGTGCTAAATTTGAGGTAGTAGAACAAGAAAAAAAATGATATTCAGTACTTCTAGGCTTTGGTTCTAAGATACTCCCCATGGTGGGAATGAAGAAGAGACAGTATTCTTCTCATTCTCATCGCTTGATTACTGGCAGGATGTGAAGAATTCAGTGGAGGCCTATAAATCATGCATGACAGAGCTGCTACCCATAAGCAGCTAGATCTCTGAATGCCCATGGCAGACAACTGCCTCTTCCCTCTCAGCTCCCACCAAACTGTTCTGGACTATGTTCTGTGCAAAAAATACTAAGATGCTGTTATTCTGTTGGTGTTTTAAAAATTAGCCTACTGTGATTACTATGCCTGGATGCCTCACTGTCTTGTTGCTATTTTTCCTTTGTTAGTTGATATTTGTTTTTTAAAATACTTTTCTTTATAGTTCCAATTGCAATTTGTTTTTATGCTGAAAAGATCTCTCTTTGTGTCTGTGCATCTTACAGTTCACTGGGGGTGAATCTATGGCACATATGCCCCAGCAGGCTGTTTGTTATCATGGAAAGCACTAAAAATCTTGCCATCTCCTTTACAGCTCAATAGAAAGGGCAGGAGATTTTATCAGCTGGTATATATAGGGAGTGTGCCTTCCCAGTTTGGGGGCTATTGGAGGGTCTATATTTCTGATGGGTGCTCTTTAGAATTTTCTGGGTAAGATGCATTCATCTGCTGCATCCTGTTTTCTCTGTGTCTTCCATCCTACACCCAGTGTGTGAACCAGTCCTGCTACTTCCATCTCTCCTTACAAATAAGTGCCATCTTTGACCAACTCTTGCTACTCCTCAACTAAATCCCTAATCCTTGTCACTGTCATCTTTACTCTATCACAGTGGGATCTCCCTGTTTCTGTTCCTTTCATTCTGCTTTTACAGGTAGTTTGGATCCTCAGCAAAACTTTTGAATGTAAGTCTTGCCAGTCCCCTAAGTTCTTAGCATGACCAGTTCTGTCATTTCCATCATTGCTTACTGTGTTCTAGTCATACTGATATTGCTACTTTTAAAAGTACGTTCCTGCCTCAGAGCTTTTGCACTTGCAGTTTATTCACTTAATAGTGGTTTAAGATATACTTGACTTGCTTCCTTACTTTAATTGGGTCTTACAGTGAATGCAAATCATCAACCTCTGCCGATAAGGAATTTCTCCTTATCTAATTATTATTTACGTCATTATGTATTTTCATCACTTTTTTAGCATAACATACCACACTGACTGGTGTGATCAATATCAGTTTTCTTCATTGTTTTGTACTTCTCCACCAGAATGGACACATGATAGGGTAGGTGCTTATTGCCTTCATCAACAGTCTATCCCCTGAGGGTGCTGAATTATGCCTGTGATGTAGTGCTGAGGAAATATCTGTTGCATGAAGCAGTAGCTCAAGGATGTCATGGAGGTCTTGTTGTCCTGTGAATGATGGAGTCAAATAGTTCTTTTCCCTTCAATCTCCCCTGTTATCTTTGTGGAGATCACAAATATCTTTAGCTTTATGATGCCTCTCTCTGTAGTCTGGTTTTGAGCCTTCTGGAGGCAGATGGTTAACTTTATTTAGAAAGTAGGTTTCAGGGCTTCATTCTAGTGATAAATACTGTGGGTGTTAGTCATCGAACAAGCAAGGACACGGGAGAAAGCAGCCAACTAGACCAGCTGCACATCATAATCCTGTCACCGTTATCCTGCTTTGTGCTTCTTGGCTCTGTTATTGCTTGACTCCAAGTGTAGGGTACCTCTTGCAGAGCTCTAGCGGGAGGCTTTTGTTTTTATAAAGGGAAGGTTGATCTCATTTACAGTAGACATTTCCCCACATAAGTTTGGGCTTTGATTTTTTTTTTCTACTTCTATTTTCCCATTAGTTGATCCCATCTGCTTTCAATTTTCAAGGTTTTATTTTTTTCCAAAATTTTATCTAGTGATACAAAAAAGTGTGCATAACCTTGTATTTAGTATAAAATACTTTGTTTCCTAATTTTTATAGAATTTGTACAGGAGGATTAAGAGGAGGTGTTTGCTCAGTGCACTCCTTAAATTCTGCCCCTTTTGCTGTGTGGTTTAACAAATGTGAGGTAAAAACTTATAATCAAGATTCTTAAACTTTAAATATTCCATTTTTTCTTGTAATTTAGAAAATACATGAAACCTGTGGACCATACATTTGATCAGAAATTAAGAAAGTTTTCTATTTAGACTGTTCAGAGATTGCAACTTAATAAAAAGATAGGTATGCATGTTCTTAGTATTGAGATAATATAGACAATCATTAAACTGCTAAATATTTTCACTAATTTCCATTATTCTTGCTATATTAATGGATATATTGATTTAAGAACTACAGCCCATACATTATTAGCAAGATTGAATGTACCACTATCCCCTCAGCTCTACTCTGTTAGCTTTTGCTAATTTGTAATCTAAAATTGGTCTATGATTTCCTAGATAGAAATAGAATATGTGGGAGCTTGGAGTATCACATACACCCCATATATAGCAACTGTAAAATTTCAGGCTTTGTAATGGATTATAGGATATTTTTGAACATTGACAGACTCTAGGATTAGTTGCTTAAATTTGGAG
Source organism: Chinchilla lanigera (assembly GCF_000276665.1). Taxonomy (NCBI): domain Eukaryota; kingdom Metazoa; phylum Chordata; class Mammalia; order Rodentia; family Chinchillidae; genus Chinchilla; species Chinchilla lanigera. The sequence goes on from NW_004955463.1 coordinate 8,178,969, forward strand.
TATCATAGATTGCAAATGTTTAACAAGCTTGATCTTGGAACTTATTAGGAAAACAAAACTTACAGAGGGGTTATAAGAGTCTCCAGTGTTAGCCTGCTTGAGGATTATCTAGTGGGCTTTTTACAAAACAGATTGCTGAGCCTCACTCCCAGAGTTCCTGATTTTCTAAGTTCAGGTAAAGTCTGAGGTTTTGCTTTTCTGAGAAATTCCCAGATGTTTCTACATGCTGTTGATCCCAATACACTTAGAAAATCATTGGATTATAAATACTTACAGTAAGAATTGTAAGCAAATCTTAATGGTTATTTCTTGATCTAAAGACTGAGTGACAAATTTTGGCATTATCCAGTTCTTGTGTCCCTCCCCTTTCTCCCTGCTGTTCTTGGTACCTTGCCACTGAAGCATGGGACAGCTCTGAATTAACCACCCAAGCTTAGAAGGAAAGCAAGAGGAGAAGAAGGGAGTGAAATGAAAAGCAGATATTAGGACGTGGTTGCTCTACCTGTTGGCTTGTGTGGGCTGCATTGAGTGAAGAGGAATTGTCTTATGCTACATATAAAATATATGATATAGTTAATGTATGGAAGTAACAGAGCTTCCTTTATGTTTTATATTTTAACTTACTAAATTAGTTTATGAAACAGCACAAGATCAAGTTTAATAATTCAGAGAAGTTACGTGCTACTTAATAATGATAAAGTCCTGTCCCTACAGGAACATACAAGTGTGGGAAGGTTGAAATGCTCTTCTCTCTGTTTTACACACCAGGTTGCACAAGTGCGTATAGTGTCTGATAAATGCAGGTTTCCATGGGACTGTGTGGAGTGTCATGGAAACGGAAGGTAGCACGGCACTGAACCGTCCCCAACACAGCATTTCCTTGTTGTCTGCACAACCCTGTGGCGCTCAAGCACCACAAAATCTAGTCAAAAACTATAGCTAAAAATCAAAAAATAATGTTAAATTTTACAATCTTGTGGGGCCACATTATTAGCTATCATTGGCCACGTGGGGCCTATGTGCCATGGGTTGGGCAAACCTGCATTAAGAGACTGAAATTTGGCCAACTGTGGTAGCACAAAGCTATAATTCCAGCACTGTGGAGGATGAAATAGGAGGATTGCAAGTTGGACCCTGGCACATGCAATTTAATGATTTAGCAAGACCCTGTCTCAAAATAAGAAAGGCCTAGGGATGTAGCTCCAAAGACCTTGGATTTGATCTCTACACACACACACACACACACACACACACACACACACATTTGTCCTTAAATTGGATTTTGCAGTTAACCTGTCTATCCATAATACAACTATGATTATCAAAAATCCTTGAAAATTGATAGAACTCTATGACTTTTTTTCAACTGGACAGAGCCATTGAAGCTCCCTTATGTAAATGCATCATTGGGTCGCTAAGATGACAGAAGCAAAAATATGTAAAAGTTCTGTTTCCATGTTCTTTTTACTTTCTGCTGCCTGTCGCTACCCTGTGGAGCTACACTTGAATGTTGTCATCTATAGCTGTCACAGTTTATTGACCCTGTTAATACTGCATATTTTCATGTAAACAGACACAAGCATTTCCAATTCTTGGAAGATAAAAATGACAATTTAAGTAGATAGAAGACTCCTTTTCAATTCATGATCTAAGTCTCTTGGTATTAACACAATTTTCAGTTTCTGATAAGAAATAGCTGTATATAATGAAAAAGTGTGCTGCCAATTTTATCACTGTGTTGGAGCTTTCTTAAGCATATCAGTCACACATCTTCCTGTAGTTTATATCAATCCTATCATATTAAGTACTGTTGCTACTCTTCATGTGCCATTTGACATATTAAGAAAGTTTCGGAGGGTTGACACTTCCCAAACATTAAATCCTAGTTAAAAGTGAAGTTCGGATTTATATTCAGACCTTATTTTCAAAACAATGTTTTAACAACAGATTTCTATTGCTAGACACAATTTTATGGTTTAGATCTAGAATGTCCCAAACTCTTACGTTCTGCGATGAGGTTTTTGGACAACGATTGGCTCATGGGGGATGCTGTACTCATCATTGGATGAATCCATTCATGAGTCTATATGCTGTGAGGGACGGTGCCTCATTGTCAGTGGGTCACCAGGGAGCATGACCTGGAGTGTGTGTTCTTGTACCAACCTCTCCTCCTTTCCCTCTCTGCTTCCTGGCTGCTGTGGCATGAGCAGCTTGTCTGTATCATTCCCTTATATCATACTGCTACTGCCTTAAGCCACATTACTGTGGACAGAATATCCTCAATCCATGAGCCAAATTAAACCTCTCCTACTTTAATTGTGATTGTCAGGTATTTTATCCTAATGACAGGAAACCTGACTTATACATCCATGTTACCTGAATTGCAACATGATTGTTATTTACATTCTTAAGTTTCTATCCCTGCAATTCCTCCATCCCTTCTAACACTAAGTATCTTTAGGGAAACAGAAGTGCTCCAACACTTCAAAAAAATGCAAACCTATGAGTTTTTATATTATAACTATATATTGACCAGAATTTCTTCAAATATTTTACATGTACATGTTCCTCTAAGAATTCAAAAAGAATCTGGAATGTATTATTTCTTTGGATCCTTACTCTGCGAACTAGACAAGGTAGGTATTAAAATCCCAGGTCTCGTGAAGTTTGTATGATTTTACCAAACTGAATTCAGCCAACCAGAAGCTAAATCAGGACTGGAATTCAGGTTTCCTAGTTTCTCTTTAATCTCTGAGGGTTACATTTTTCTACTCATATTTCATTAGAAAAAAATGTCAACTGAATGCCATTACCCCTTCTGCCCTAAACACAAAACCCACTTACTTGTTTCATTAACAGTCTTCTTAACATGTGTAAAAGTTTAGATTTTATCTATATTTATACTGATTGATTTAGATATTAAACAGATTAATAAGATAGAAGGTATGCTGTACATATCTTTTCAGGGTTTTAGTTGTTCGAAAGTAGAACATTAGATATGACATTAAAATGCTGCTCATTTAAAAAAAAAACACTTTTTAAGAGTGACAAGTAATGAAGTTATATTTTTTGGCATGATGTACCTCTAGGCAGTGCTTGCATAAAGTCTCTACCAAAGCTGACAGAGCATCCCCAAGGCCTAAAGAACTTGGCAAATGTTGCTGAACAAAAGTAACAATAAAACTGTGCAGGAGGGAGCTTGCATTAGGTGCATCTGTCTAACATTTCAACACATCTTGCTATGGAATGTGACTTTTTCCCCCTCTCTTGTCTTGTTCTGCATTCTGAGAGCCTTGGGACAGAGTGTGCTGGGCATGGCTTTGGCTTCATGGGTGATGAGATGAAGGGACCCATGGGGAATGAACTAGAAGCATCCACAGAGGTGGCCAATTGTGAGGATCTGAAGTACTCTGCAGTGCACCCTACTCACTTCTGGTGTCTGAAATGGTAGAGTAAAATCTACTGGTGGGGTCACAAAGTCATCTTCTATATCATATTTATTACATGTGCAAACTTAAAACATAGAGCATTTGCCTTTGAATATGGTAAGCATGCTGTTAGGTAAAGTAGAAAATCTTCATATTTGCATTTTCATGAAAAATTCTAAATATGGCATAATAGAGATAGCAATCTCTCCCTTTTCCCTTGATTTCTTCATCCTATTTTGACCTTCCCCAGAACTGAGACAAGTGATAAAAATGGAGGCATTTTTCTAATAAAAGTGAAGACACTAAGCATTCTATAGAGCTACTGCCTTAAAGCCAGATTATCACAGTAGCTTTGTAATATAATTTCAAGTCAGAGATTGTGATTCCTCTTGCCTTGTCTTTGTTGCCCAGGATTGTTTTTGCTATTCTAGGTCTCTCTGGTTCCAAATGAATTTTAAGAACGTTTTCTCTATATCTGTGAAGTATACTAATATTGTTTTGATTGGGATTGCATTATATCTGTATAACAATTTTGGGAGTGAGCCATTTTCACACTGTGAGCCATTTTCACACTGTTGGTTCTTCCTATCCATGAGCAAGGGATATCTTTCCATTTTCTGATATCTTCTTCAATATCTATTTCCAGAGTATTGTAATTTTCAATATATAGGTGTTGTACTTCCTTTGATAGACTGATTCCTAAGTATTTCATTTATAGTAAGATATTATGATGGACATTGTTTCCCTAATTTCTCTCTCAGTGAGTTTGATGTTTGTGTACAGGAATCCTATTGAGTTTTGAGTATTGACTTTGTATCCAGCTATGCTACTGAGTTGGTCGATGAATTCCAGAATTCATTTGTGCAGTTTTGTGGGTCTTAGATGTAGAGTATCATGTCATCTTGAATAATGATAATTTAGCTTCTTCCTGTCCTATCATTATTCCTTTTACTTATCTCTCTTCTCTAATTTTTCTGGCTAATGTTTCCAGAACTATGTTGAATAGGAGTGGTTATAGTGGACTTACTTGTCTTGTTTCTGATTTTATAGTGAAAGATATTAATGTTTTGTCCATTTAGTATGATGTTTGCTGTTGGTTTGTCATAGATGGCTTTTATCAAATTGAGGTAAAGACCATCTATTCTGACACTCTGTAGGGTTTTTATAATGAATGATTGTCAGACTTTATCAAAACCTTTTTCTGCATACATTGAAAGGATCATGTGAATTTTGTTTTTGGCTCTGTTGATATGGTGTGTTATTTTTATTGATTTTCATATGCTGAACCATCCCTTCATTCCTGGAATGAATCCCACTTGGTCATGGTATATAATCTTGATGATTTGCTGCATTCTGTTTGCTAGTATTTGATTGAGGATTTTTGTGTCTGTGTTTATTAGGGAGATTGACCTATAGTTCTCGTTTTTGGTTGGGCATTTTTCTGGTTTTGGTATTAGGGTAATATATGCATCCAGAAATGAATGTGGGAATATTGCTTGCCTTTTGATTTCATTAAAGTGCTTGATGAGTAATGGCATTAAATCTTCCCTAAATTTCTGTTTTGGTTTGTGTCTGAATGTCCTCTCAAAGCCTCATGCAGTCATAGGGCAGGCTTCTAGAGTTATGATTGATTCATGGTCCAGTGTTGGAATTATGGATGTGAGTGCTACACTCACACCCATAGGTGGGTAGTTTGCATACAATGTAAGGGAAGGAAAGAGGTTTGTTCTTCCAGCTGCTGCTCCTCCCTTTTGCTTTTGTTGCTTTTGCTGTCTTCTGCTGCCATGAATTGTCCTCTGCCATGTGCCACTCTGCCTTGGAGCCAGCTGAGTATGGACTGAAATCTCCAGAAACTGTGAGCTAAATAAACCTTTCCTTCCTTAATTTTGTGCTTTGGGTATTTTATCCCAGTAAGAAGAGAAGAATAATCAAGACAGAATTTGGTACCAAAGAAGTGGGGTCATTGCTGTGAATATACTTGACCATTGTGGTTCAAGAGCTTTTGGAAATGAAGTGGGGGAAGTATTTGGAAAGGGTCAGAGATGTTGCAAGAAAGAGTAGAGCTGGAACACCTTTGGCTGTTCTGTATGGGAGATTCTAGTCAGAAGACCAGAAGGCTAATAGAAATCCTGCCAGTAAAGACTAGATTTGGGAGGTGTCCTTTGGGAAGAAGGACTACATTGGTTATTGGACTACAGATAATGTGTGTTATGGCTTGGCAGAAAGTTTGTCTGCATTTTGCTTGTGTCCAGAGACTTTGCCTAAAACTGAGATTAAGGGTGGCAGACTGATTAATCTGGCAGAAAAAATTTCAAGGCAGTTGAACATTGAGGTAGTAGTATGGCTGTTGTTGGGGGCTTTTAGCCAGATTTATGGTGAGAATCAAGAGCAAAGAGCCCAGCAGAATGATTTAAAATGTTGTGAATTTGGCCAGAAAGAAAGCTCCAGTAAAGCTATGGATTATAAAGACAAATCTGAGGAAATCTTGACTTCTGAGAAAGGAGAGAATACAAGAGGGCATCAAAAGAAGCAGCAAGTCTCCACTGTTTGCAGCCTCAAAATTGTGAAAGTGAACGACTTTGCTTCTAGAAGAAACCCACAGAGTGCCATGTTGCAGGATGGCGGTGGCATGGAGAATTTGTTCCTCAGAATCAGGTTCAGAGTCCCAGTGATCCAGGCACTCAACCCCATGGCCAAGAGAGAGGAAAGCTTGGCTAATACTCCAGGTGGCAACAGACCTTTGCATCATCCATGTGGCACTGGTTTTAGTCGCATATAGAATGGATGAGTTCTGAGATTAAAAGGCTTCCACCCAGATTTCAGAAGAAGACCTAGGAGGCCAGGAAGTGTGCCTCTGAAGATAGTGTGTGAAGGTGAGAATGAGAAGCCAGAGGTTCAGTGGAGACCTCAGAAGTTTGGAAAAGCCAGCAACGTGGATTGTCTAAGGAAAGCTGCAAAGAGGGAGCAAATCAGGCCTAAGAGAGAAGGCATGCAAGCTGTAACCACCAGAAGTGCCATATAGATGGAGTCACTCAAGCCCTTTCCCACTCACAGTGTGTCACAAGTTGCTTCAGATGCTGCATGTGGAATTACAGGACTTAATGTTACTTGTGCTGGATGTTGGACTTGCTTTGGTATCTGCCTGTTTGTACTTTTTGAAATGGTAATGTTTATTTTGTGACATTGAATGTTGGAAGTGTTTAACTTTACATTTGTACAGGGACTCATAGCTAAGAGTTTGCTTTACATCTTGGAGGAGACTTAGGACTTGGTTTTCAGCAGTGCTGAAACTGTTAGGACTTTGCCAACTTGTAGAGATGGACTGACATGCACCTGCCTGGCAAGTGCAAGGTCCTGAGTTTGATTCCCATTACCAAAAAAAAAGAGAGACTAACATGTCTTATACACAGAGGGATGTACACGAACCCTTGGGGGGCCAGGGGGTGGAATATTATGGTTTGTGTCTCAATGTCCCTCCAAAGCCTTATGCAGTCATGGGGCAGGCTTCTGGAGTTATGTTTGATTCATGGTCCAATGTTGGAATTATGGGTGTGAGTGCCACACTTGCCCTGGGTCAGATAGTTTGCATACAGTGTAGGAAAGGGAAAGAGGTTTGTTCTTCCAACTGCTGCTCCTCCCTTTTGCTTTTGTTGCTTTTGCTTTCTTCTGCTGCCATGAATTGTCCTCTACCATGTGCCACTCTGCCTTGGAGCCAGCTGAGTATGGACTGAAATCTCCACAAACTGTGAGCTAAATAAACCTTTCCTTCCTTAACTTTGTGCTTTGGGTATTGTCCCAGCAATGAGAGAAGAGTAACCAAGACAATTTCCTTTAGAATTTAGCAATGAATCCTTTAGAAAGTAGAATTTTCTTAGTTGGTAAGTCCTTTATTACATTTTCAATTTCATTGGCTGATATTGGGTTATTTACATTTTTTAATATCTTCTTGATTCAACTTTAGCCAGTCATGTATATCTAGGAATTTGTCTATTTTTTCTGTTTGCCATTTTATTAAAGAAAGGTTCTCAAAGTAGGTATTCATGATCTTCTGTATTTTTGCAGTGTTCATTGTGATTTTGCACTTTCATTCCTAATTTCATCAATTTGAATCTTTCCTTTTTCTGATAAGGTTTGCTAAGGGATTATCAATTTTATTAATGTTTCAAAGAACCACCTCTTTGATTCATTGATTTTTTTGTATTGTTTTCTCAGTGTTAATTGCATTAATTTATGCTCTTCATTATCTGGTCCCTATGATAAGCCTGAGCCTGACTTTCTCTTCTTTTTCTGCAACTTGAGGTTCAACATTAGGTTGTTTACTTGACCTCATTCTGTTATCCTTATGTGAGAATTCACCACTGTAAATTTCTTTCTTAAGACTGTTTTCATTATGTCCTGTAAGTCATGGTATATTGTATCAACATCATCATTTAATTGTAGATTCTGTTTAATTTTTTCTTTAATCTCAGCTGTGACCCATTGATTGTTCAGGAGAGTGATATTTAATTTTCATTTGTTTATGGAGTTTTCTTTTACCATTGGTTCCCAATTTCATTGAGCTATGGTCTGATAATATGCATGGAATAATTTCAATTCTTTTGCAGTTATTTACACATGTTCTGTTGGCTAGTATGTGATTTATTTTGGAGAATGTGCCATCCAAAGATGAAAAGAATGTCTCTTCTGATGCTGTGGGGTGGAACTCTCTGTAGACATCTACTAAATCCATTTGTTCACAGGTTTTATTCAGTTCTGATATTTCTTTGTTGATTTTTTTGTCTAGTTGATTACTTCATTTGTGACAGTGGGGTGTTAAGGTCCCCCATTGCAATATTACCATGCTACAATATTACACTACTAGCTCGGGACCCAGTCCTTTGGTAGAAGAGAGTGATGCTGGTTATGTCCCCAGATGATCAGTTTTGACATATGAGCGAAAACAACTGTTTACAACAGGTGTGTCATCCTGGTCAAAGTAGTACAATTTAGCAATAACAATAGCATCAAGCATAGCCTAGAGCATGACAAATTGTGGTAAGTGTTATTTTGGTACTTTTAACTATAGGAGCAATATCTATAATTATATAACAAATTCCAATGTAATTCAACAACATGTATAAAAAGAGTCTCCCATTCAGTAGAGTGATTTTACCCAGGGGGGCATTCAAAATGGGTAAGAGACAAAACAGAGGGATAAATAAAGAGAAATATAGTAGAAGGAAGGCTAGATGACAAAGGATGGTCCTGTAAGCTTTGGGAAACTGGAGAAGGGGCAGGAGTGAGAGAATGAAGGAGAATGTGAAAGTTTATCAAAATGAACCAGAAAGGCTAGAGATAATGTTCACTTACATGAAAATATCATAAAGTCAAGAGAGATAGTTGAAGAAAGAAAGAAGATGGATACACACAAAAAAAATAAAGATAAAAACCTAAACTACCTATGAAAAACAAAAACCAAAAAAAACAAACAAAAACTACAAGGTAAAAAAATGAGAACAAAACAAAGGAAAAAAAATTCCTTTGCGTTCACAGTTCCGTGGTAATGTCCAAGTCAGGGCCTGAAACCTCTGGGTAACCCAGTAGGATTAGTGTTGGGTGTAGGGCCCATCTTGGCCTCTGGATGTTGGTGTTGGGACGAGTCTCAGCCAGTAGCTTTCTGTCTGTACCATGCACCCTGCTGTGGCTCCCTCAAAGAGAGGCAGCTGGAGGCTACTCCCAGTTCCTTATCTTGTTGACTTCTCACTGTCCTTGCACAGCCTTCTCTGTTGCATTTCCACTGCCATGTCTCTGTCCTCTAGTGGTGCTTATGGCAGGTGGGATGAGGTGGGTGCTGTGGGCAGACTTCTCCTGCAGCTGCTCTGGAGACGGCCCAAGCCTGCTTTGTCCCACTTCGATCCTGTGCCACTGGTGATGTGTGAACCTTCCACTTGTTGCAGTGCCACAGCCCAAGGTTGCTTAGATTTTCTCAAGCCACTGGTTGCGGGGCAGGAAGTTTGGTTGTGCTTTTCAATTCACTACTTTCCCTTCACCCCTGTGGCCTCCACCATTGCAGCCACAATCCCTAACCTTGCTGACTCACTGCTTCTGCCACAGTTATGGAGACAGCCCACTGCTGTTCAGTGGGCGTCACTCTCCTCTCCCACCCGGAGAGTTGCATGGCTGTTTAAATCTTGTGTGTCTGAGTCTTTCTCTCAAGTCCCTGGTCTCAGGCCAGTGTGGATTGTGCACTGCCTCTGCTGCAGTCCCTAACCTTTTTGTCGCTAGGGGTTCCAGTTAACCTCTGGGATGCACAATAAAGAAACAAAAGCAAAAACGAAAAACCAGGCTGCCCATTGGGGAGGGAGCAATGCCAGTGAAATTTACTTCCAGGCTACTGCATCCTCTTTGTGGAGGAAGGCAAAAGAGGCAAGGGGCCGTATATCCCAAATCTATCCTGTATGGTTTGGTTAGCCACACTTTTGCAATCCATCAGTTTCTTGCAGACTTCCCAGTACGGCGATTCTTGCTAGACGCACAGGTGGCAGTGCCCCTGGCAGCCTGATGGGCTGGTTTGCCATTTTATAAAGACTATGTCTATCTTTTGTTTGATCTACAGACCTATTATTTCAGATTGATTTTGGCATCAGGATGTATGTGCCTGCCTTTCCTTCAATTACCTGTGATTTTGGTTGACTCTCTCTGAGTTGCTCCAACCATGTGTCTCTTCTATTCAGCCATGTTGAATTCTCCTTTATACCTTTGTAATATTAGTTTTAATGTGATAGGTACACTGTAGTTAAATATTGTTAATGTCAACTTTTTCTTTCAACATCTGAAATAAGAGCCAGATTTTCCATCTTTTCTAGTGTCATAGAAGTATAAGCATCACGGTCATTCACAATTTCTGAATAATTGTCCCATTCTGTCTAGATTTAAGATCTTTTTCATAGTCATCTTATTTCTAAAGATGCTTAAAACAGCATTAGAGAAATATTTGTTAGGCTGAAGTATAGTACATGCCAATTTTGTGCTAGCAGCTTTAGACTCTTATGTTCCTTTTGACAGTTTTCTAAACTCATACCCAGAGTGGTTTCACTTCTCTAATATTTGTCTGATTCTTTGCTTCCCGGGACATGCAATACTTGTCAGGTTTTTCAAGGGGCAGTGTGAGTCATTGGTTCTGATGTATTTGGGAAAAAACAGTGGGGAACCAAACACGTTTATGTCATTTTTATGCATTAGAGAGAAACCAGGAAGCATGAATTCTCACTCTTTTTCAAATCTTTATAATGTCAAATGGATGTTCATGAAAGGGAGTTCTGGGAGTCACTGTTTGGAAGCACATCTAAGATTTAAAACCTGGCTTTTGTGTGCTATCTTGTCTCCCAGTCTGAGCTGCCACTTTGTGTTTATTCCAAGTTTTTAGAAAATTTCCAAGTAGCTTTCCTTTGTAGTATATATTTCAGAATATTATTCTGAAACATGTGCCTTAGCCCTAATTACCATAGGTAGGTTATATCTTTTTAAGAGCTAAGAGTATAGAAGACAGAGGATAGTTTTTGCAGTTACATTTGATTCTCCTTGTGGATACATGCTATGGTGAGACTGTGTCCCCCAAGAAGCATATGAGGAAACTGAATCTTCCGTGCAGTAATATTGGGGGATGAAGCCTCGGGGGAAAATTTAGGTCACAAGGATTCAACCTTCATGCATGAATTGCTGCTGATTATAAAAGGGCTTTCTGTTGTGAGTTCAGTCACTTGCCTTCTCTCACCCTTCTACCTTCTGCTAGGGGATGGCACCAAAAGGATGCCTTCATTAGAGGCCTGCATTTTGATAGCAGATTTTCCATTCCCCAGAACAGCAAGAAACAAATTTCTTTTCTTTATAAAATCCTCCAGTCTGGGGAATTCTATTATAGTAACTCAAAACAGACTAACTCAATACTCAAGTTTTTGTATAACCAACCATTTTTCATGTTGGTGTGTCTGGAGAGATAGTTATGCTAGTACAAGCATTGTGGTTTGAAGAGTACTCAGGTAGTGTTATCCCCCTGCCTCTCTTACATGTTCTAGGCATAACACTTATCTTTCTTCTCTATGTGAAGTTAGCAGTGGAATTGAAAGGCCAAGGAGGAAGAGTTCTGTAAACCCTCAAAACTGAAATGTGGTCATAAGATCACTTTATCTGCATATAAAGGGAAGTCTAATTGCTGAAGGGGGCAGTTTGAGTAAGAGGCCTGAAGTGCTTCTGCAGAAGAAAAAGGCATTGGAAGCCTTGACTAGCAGCTGTAAGGCACTGGGAACCCAAGACAGGTGAAAGTGACTTCAGTGCCTTACGGCTTAGCAAGAGGCGGAAGATCTTAGAAACTGTAACTGATAGATAAGTTAAAAATGAAGTATGAGAATACAAATCATCAATTTATTTCTTATATTCATTGACTTTAACTTTATTTTTTGATTTTTTATTTTAAAGAGAATAAAAACATAAAAGTTAGAAGCGATGCAGAATTTCACAAAACAAGATGACAGGAATTCAATAATGGTTGTTATATTCCATATTGTTGTCTTCAAATTAGTTTTCATATTACCAGATATAAGCATGCAAAATTGGTCAAAAAATTAAGAAATCAGTACAATCCATTTTATTATTATTCAGATCAAAATACAGAAGTTTAGATATTTGTCTGGTAGTATCTTTGCAATCATATAAAAGAGCTGTCTGCCTGTCACAAGATTTTGACTCCAATTTTTGAGTCTTCCTTCTCCTCATCCTCTCCTCCCTTTCCTTCTCTCCCCCTCCTGCTGTTCCTCCCCTCTTCTTCTTCCTCTTCTTGAAGGGATCTTTGGAGAAGATATTAATATAGTTTTAAAAAAACTACCATGGAAACTTAATGATAAGAGTCATATTGAAATTTTTTAAAGGCAGGCATTATGCTGAGCTTTTCACAAGCATTGTTTCATTGACTCCTTGTAAGAAAGCCAGTGGAATAGGTATCCCCATTTTACAGATGAAGAAACTGAGAGAGGTTAAGAAATGTTTCTACAGTCACACAGGTTAAATACAAATAAAAGCACTCGAACTCTTGACTACTGAGGTCATACTCTCCCTTAATTACATGTAAGTTTTAATAGGGTAGGTAATTCTCTGGTAACTCATGTTCTCTGTATCAGTGTCTTCTGCATATAGAGATTATTATATGGCTTTTATTGGGCTTCTGTGCCTTTACTTTCTGTCATCTTTATGTGGAGATGCTCTTTGTCTAATTTACTAACCCCTTTCTTAAACATTGCTCATCTTTTGACAGAAGATAACCATCACAACACAGGCACTGACTCCTAAAGCCTCTGTCCAGAAGTGACACTCGCATTCCCATGACTAAAACAAGTCAAACAGCTAAACCTACATGTACATGTTGAGGAAATAGAATTCTTCCTTGAGTAAGGCCAGTGAATATTTATAAACAGTAGTTCCAAAGCAGCCTCTATTCCTCAAAATTTTGCCAAAGATTTCTGAAAGGCAAAGTAACAATAGCTAATTTTACATAATAGGTTCATATTTAATGCAAAAGCTAGACCCAGGTTTCACAGAGGTAGATTAATAATTTAATATAGGTACCAGATATGGACATAGCATTCTTGAATTCTAGTTTCTGTACTCTGATTCTGGAAATCTAGACTTCACTTTTCATGTGCAGAAGTGTTAGATGAAGGTGTCTTGTTTTGCAAATGGAAACAACCTCAAGAGACAAACAACAATGGCATGAGAAATTTATGAAGTTTATTTTTAGTGACTCTTTTAGGCAAAGTTTTATTGTCAATATTTTCACTGGTATCTAAGAAGCCAACAGAGGAAGCCATGTTTTATGAATTGATGTGCTACAAATATTAGCCCTGACATTTTTAAGTGAAGAATTGCACAAAAGATACAGAAGCAAATAAATGTAGTCTTTGACAGCCAGGCGAGATGGAACCTTTCCTAACAGTTATGATCAAGGATATTTTCATGGCACTTTTGTTTATATTTGCTTGGTTGCTTGTTCATCTCCTTTTTTTTCTTAGTTCTAGCACCAAGTGACTGATTTCTTCCTCCAGAACAATGTCAGCAGGGTAAGGCAGAACATCTTTTAAATCAGCAATCTCATACTGAGCCTTTACTGAATTAATAGTCTGCTATAGGTACTGTATCTGGTAGTTCTAACACTCTCTCAACATCGAGAAACTTGTGGTTATACAAAGTTTAGGACTATCCTGCTCAACTAATTATAAATTCAGTTTCACTAAACTTAAATTGCATGAGCTATAGCTGGTTGGCAGCCTGAATATTACATTGTTTTATTGTATGGAAGTTTTATTGGAATAATTGGTTCATTCCTAAAGGAATCCACCCCTGTTAGTCTTATGGTATATTTAACATCTGGTCTGATCAGTTTAGTAATTGGAAGTTTACTGATAGTTGAACAGTTTAAAGCAGATTTTTGCTACCTGCCTTTGGACTTAGGAAATAGCTTTCTCCACAATAAAGTTTAAAGTTTAAAATGTAGCCAAATGAAGAAAACACAGCGCTTTGAAGCCTATAGCATACTGGCTAGGTCTGTGCTTCAATTATACTTTTCTACATATGTAAAGAAAAGTAACTTTTAGTCAATGTTATTTGGGCTAGGAATTTCTCTTATGTTATCTTATTTGATGCTCATAAAAATATTCATGTAGCTATCATTCTTTTTTAATATCAGGAACAAAGAAAGGAATAATACAATGTAGAAGAGGCAGAACCTTTAATGAAGGCACCAACCATGCTGGTCTATGTAAGACTCCACTGTAGTTTTTGTACATTAATGGTAAGCTTTAGGCAGTTTGTCCTCTTCTATGTCTAGGTGCCAGAATGGTGGAATTCTGCTTTTGATTCTTGAAGGAGCTTTCAGGCAAAATAAATACACTGAATATGACTTTTGTAATTTTCAAGTGGCTTTTCTGGATCCGAGGTAGAAGTGTTTCCTGCATTCACATATGTTGCTGATAGGTTTTTCTCAGTGGGTTCTTCCTTCAGGTTGGCCATGGTTAAAGTAAATCCTCAGAGTTTTGAAGCTATGCAGCTTTACGCATTTTGATGCCTGAATCCCTTTGTTTGTTTCTAAAGAGGTGCTTACATGTATTTATTTCTGCAGATGCATGTAAACTAATTGCTTTATTAACAAAATTATTAGTGAAGGGAAGTTATGTTTAATAAGGTACAAGGTATACCACTTTCTGAAAGTTTGTATTAGTCACATACTAGCTTGCAGTGAGTTTATGCATACACACATACCCTTACTGTATATTAACCTTGCCCACTGCAGAAATCCTGTCCCACACTACATAACTAATATTTCTTATGGAGGGCAAAGGATATACAGAAGAAAAATAAACATCCTCCACAAGAAAGGAAAAAAGTATTAAATTTAGTTATAATGTATATGCATTATTATTCATTTTTATTAAATGTAGGCACATAGAAAAATTTACCTCATTTAAAAATTAATAACTAAGAGGGCAAACTATTAATTAATGCATACAGCAGATGCCTTAGTCAAGTTTTATTCTCAGGCTCTATTCTTTCCAGTGATTCATATTTATGTTTTTCTTCCTGCTAGATTCAGAGATGGTAACCCAAATACCAAGGAAAGGAGAGTAGCTGAATAGAAGCCTCAAAATACAAATACATGTTTACATAGTGTGGACACATCACAATATGAGCACATTTGTCCTCACAGCAACATAAGGTCAGAGCTCTTGCTGTCCCCATTCCCTGAAAGAAGGAAGTGAGGCACGGAAGATTTAAGTAATTTGTCAAAAATAAGAAGTAGAAGAAAGGGAAAGAAGCATAAGGGGCATCAAGAAGGATAAGGAAAGAAGGAGGACTCTACCCTCTGCAACACAGAGACACAGAACACCAGTCCGCTTGGTCATTATCTTCTTGATGATTTGCTGCATTCTATTAGCTAGTATTTTATTAAGAATTTTTGCAGTTATTCTGCTTCCGGGTATTTTTCCAGGAGAACTGAAAACATCATAGCACAAAGATATATGTGTACCCATGTTTATAGCAGTACCATTTGTGATAGCTAAATCTTGGAAACAACCCAGATGTCCATCAACTGAGGAATGGATAAAAAAGATGTGGTATTTTTATATAGTGGAGTATTACTCAGCTGTAAAGAAAGATGAACTATTGGCTTTTATAGGTAAAGGGATGCAACTAGAGACCATACTCATAAGTGAAATAAATCAGACTCACATGTGTGAACATCACATTGCGTCATTGCCTCCCTAGTATAAGAACCTGAAAGAGTGAATAAAATCTGAAAGGTACAATAGATATTGTGAAAGGGAAAGAAACTACTCAAATAGGAAAGAACAACTGAAATGAGGGAAAAGAGAAAAAAAGAAAGAAGCGAGGGAAAAATATGTATATTTATATACACAAGATAGTTAACATAATTGTACTACTAATTGCTATTGGTTTATTGAAAGGAGCAGTTAATGTGAAATTGTTTGATAAGTCTTACATGCCTATATCTGGTTATCTGAGTAATCATTTTGAAGGGAACAAAACATAATACAACAACCATTGTTAATTTCTTATCACCTTGTTTTGAAATTATGTATCATTTTTATTGATTTTGTGTTGTTTTGTTTATGCCTTTGTTTTTATGATTTGTTTGTTATTTTCTCTTTAAAATTAAAAAAAAGAAACAATATATATGTATACACAAGGATTGCTGGGATAAGTGTATTGCTGTTGTCTATTAGTTTATTGAAAGGAACAGTTAATGCTTAATTTTTTTTCTCCCGACCAATTTTGCATGCTTATATCTGGTAATCAGAACAATAGATCTGGAGACAACAGTATGCAATATAACAACCATTGCTGAATTCCTACCGTCTTGTTTAATGAAGCTCTGTATCATTTCTAATGTTTTATTATTGTTATTGTCATTGATTGATGGATCGATCTTGCATTCTTATATGTGGTAATCTGAGCAACTTTGGTGAAGATAACAGTATGTAATATAACAACCATTGTTAATTTCTATCATCTTGTTTTGAAATTCTGTATCTTTTTATTGTTTTTGTATTGTTTTGTTCTTGTCTTCATTGTTGTTATGCTCTTACTGTTTTTTTTTTTCTCTTTAAAAGCAACTGGAAGGAAAATTGCTTCCTGGACTACAGCAGACACAATGACCTAAAATCGAGATGAAAGCGAGTTAATGGCCTATGTATGCCCTTGGTCTGTGGATTTGCTCTTTCCTAAAATATTTTGGTTCTACTGGTTCAGAGCACCACGCAGAATGTAGGACTCTGTATTTCCTGCAGAACTAGTTGCTTTGATGATTTGACTATCTTGCTAACAAAGCAAGGCTCTGCAGAAGATACAGTACTTTTTTAGTGTTATGAATGTTTTACTTGAAAATAACTAAAGACATATGGGATAATTTCCTTTGTTATTTGGGCAGTCTTTCTTCTCATACAATTATGAAAAGTATTTATCTAATACTCCCTTCCATGTAGTCTTAGCCATTGGGAGCAAATGGGCCTTTGTTTTTTTCCCTTTATTGAGGTGATGTTCTCTAAAAAATGATGTGGACTTTGCAATGGCTTTTAATGAATGGATAATAAGATTTATGCATAATCAGTTGGACAAGATAAATACAGCAGCATAATTAAAATTCTTATGTACAGGGCTATATTTTAATAGCTTGATTTTTATATGCGGAACTGTTAAGAAACTATTTGATGGCCAGCTATTACAAATGGAATTTTTCTTTGGAAGCCCTTGGGTAGCCTTTCTAGGCAGATTTTACTCAAGAAAATGATAAATTATTTCTGCCTTCATTTTTTCTTTTATTTCTCTCATCCTATTTTTATTTGATTGTTCCTTTTGAAAAGGTGGCTTTCATTACTTCACTAATACAATTGTACAACTGTTCCTGAAGATACCGACAGTGCTTATATTCAGCTGTGTAGGAATCTCTGCATAAGGTGGTCTACATTTAGCACACTAGCGGTACAGGCTTACATCCATAGGATCCAGCTAGTCAAATTAATTTTAGATCAAGGTTTAAAGAATTAAAGGTATGTCCCAAAGAAATCTGTCTTTGGCCAGCAGGAAACTGAATTTTAAAAACTGAAGAATATACAGTAGTTTAAGCACTGAATGGTTTGAGCCTATGAAGGCTGCTTTTACCAAGTGTATTATCATACAGTTGGAAAGGTCAGGAAGGTCCAGTGTTTGTGAGTTGACAGATATTTTGGAAAACTCCTGCAGATATTTTTAGTGTGATTTCATTTTAATATCACGTTGTGTATGATGTGTCTCTATGACATTATGTACTAGTACTTGAGTTTATGATACAGAATTTCCATGATAAAAGCTACTGTGGTCAATAATTGATGGTCTGGTTTTGAGAAACAACCATGGCTTTTTGTTATTCTCTTACCTGCTTCTATGTAGCTTGTCCTTTTTGATGACAGTTGACTAAGCTGGAGCCTGTGAAAGTAACTATAGTTGATTTAGTTACACTAAAGAGTCAAAATTATAACTGCATGGAGCTAAGGTCATGAAAGGACCAAAGAGCCCTGGGCACAAATCTTCCCTTCATGCTCGGCTGAGTTCAATAATCCCCTGAGGCTCAGGTCTCTGATTGCATTTCCAGATGGTCTCCTCTGGTGTAAACACCACTGTGCTCTATCCAATAGCTCAGCTGCCCTGGAAGAAAGCAAAACAGCAGGTCAGGGCAGCACTGGGAATTACATAGTGGGTGGCACCTGTTGCCAGATTTTGACCTCTCCCGTTCCCCATGTTATACATTCCCTTTCTATTTTCATTTCATACCTCTGACTTTGTTCTTGCAGGTCAAACTCTCTAGTTTCTTAGCGTAAAGTTAGTTGCTCTGATACTCCTTCACATCGTATATTCTTCAAACCAGTGCCTGGATTTCATGGCAATCTTGCAGATTAATTGTACTATTTACTAGTCAGTAGAATTTATTTTTTTATGTATTTATTTATTCAGCAAATGCTGGATGAGTGTCACTTATTCAGCAAATGTTCATTGGATACCTGATTAATGAACAGATACTACTGAGCTGGTTACTGGAGCTACAGTGGTAAATAAAAGGGAGCAGGGCCTCTTTAACAGTTGCTTTTCCTCTCCCTGGATGCTAGCTTTATACTTTTCTGTTAAACCATCTTCCTTTGAAGAATCAAGAAAAGCTCACTTCCCTCGTGATAGTTTTCTGGTTAACCCCTCTTAACTGTGAGCAGGTTGTCTTTCTAAAATTACCTCACATACATTTATAGTTCCTTATGGATGCTTTGACTTTTCATGGTCTTTTGTTATGTTTTCACTCAAGTAGAAACTCTCCAACCAAAATTAACTTCTGATGCCTTTACTTTTCGTTTTTGATTTTTACTAAAACATTGCTGGACGCTTGATTTGTCTTCAGTAAGCTTGACGAGTTTATTTAACAAAAGGTTTTTGGCATCTCCCGTGCTGAAAGTTACAGATGGAGAACATTGTCACAGCCACTGGGACTTAACAGTAATGAGGAGTAGCAGGTTTGCAAAGCATGCTTATCATTTACTGTGGATAAATTTCTAAGTATTATAATGTCTTTTGGCTATAACTTCATTTCCAATATTTGAATACTTCCATATGTGTTTATTAAAAAGGTAGGGGCAATGTTCTGTGAGGCTTTCTGAAATCCGTTTGATAAGGCAGGAGAATACTATGGTCCTAGGATAATTGTAACACCCAGAAGACTGGGACGGGACTGTACAGTCAGGTGCACCTTGCTGCGTGGTGTCTTGACTAGCTCAGTGGGTATACTTTCCCTTGGAAAGGGCTCTGTTTGTGGAGTGGGCCAGAAGACAAGGCCAAAATAAAGTGTGTACAGCAGCATTAGTGGGGATGATCAGGTCATTTATCATTATTATACTCTGGCCTGGGCACAGGTTTTCCCTCTACAAAGTAGATTAAACCTTATTACATGGTTTCCCTTCTCAATAGAGATAGGTGGGGGTGGGAATAGGAAGGAAACCATTCACTGAAAGTCTGGTACATCTAAACTTCTTCTGCTGATTTGACATTTACTGGGTGTTTCTGTGTCCCATAAAAATAGTATAGTATCCAGTCTTTACAGTCACTAACCACCTTTGGCTGAGAATACTATCACAGCATCATAACAGTTTTTCCTGGAAATGAAAATGAACAGTTACAAAAAATGCAAAGCAACAGAAAGAATTCCCCTAAACCAAACATTCACAAATCAACCAAAGACTAGTTACTAAGTTACTAACAAGTTACTAGGAAAAGAAGAAATGGATTGCTTAATATGTTTTTATTTAGTCATTTACAAATTTTGTTTTTCACCTAGTGAATGTTCTTATTAGCATACTTGCTTATTTATTACTATATTACCTACCTAGTTTTTGAAAATATATTCTATTAGATGCTCCTATTAGTTGGGGCTCCTTAAAATGCACAACACAAGATTGGCCTAACCAATGGAGTATTTGATCATGGGTGTCAACTAGCTTGTGAGGCTTGCCTTACTTGTGACTGTGCTCAAGCTCCATTTCAATGTCCTTCCTTGACCTTATGTGCATTCTTAGCAGGTATTGTCTTCCTACTCCTAAATTGGCCATTAGCATCTTGTACTTTATTCAAATTTTATTTGTGAACATTTCTGGGCATCAGTCTGATTGGGCCATCTTAGGTCATATGTTTATCATGGACAACAGTGGGCTTATGTTGGTCCGTAAGCCTCAGTACCAGACCTTGCAAACAGTGCTCCTTCTTTTGACCACTGGAGCTTGGATCAACTTCCCCCAACACTGAATCAACAAAAGGTAGATCAGTTGTATGTCTGTTAATGTTGTCCTCCTTTTATTTCTAAAATAAAAAAAAAGGTAGATCAGTGACAATTTGAGTATCATTAATAAGAGAAAGAAAATTGAATAAAAGATAACTAAAAATTGTCCAATGTCCTCTGCAAACTTTCATTTTAAAAATAGCGTCTAGTTTGCATATTACTCTCAAGAATTCGAGATTCCTGGAGAAATTGAGGTCACATAGCTTCGTGCTATATACAGATGTTATACAGCCTCAAACAATACTTCTCGACACAGATGTGAAACAATTTTAAGCTTTCTGTAAAGTAATTGATTTATCATTCTAATAGTCATAACATGTGAAATTTTGCTTGCTAATGACAAGAAGAAACATCTGGAACTAGGGAGGGGGTTAATTTTAGGCATCCTCTATGGAAAGAATTGCTTCTTTTGAGATTGATGATTTTTAGCAGTTTAAAATCTTTTCCAGGTGGGAAGGAAGACTCAGAATAGTAGAGTTGAGATTGTCTTTCCTCCCAAAAGGAAGTGTCAGCTTTAGCACAACTGCCTATGGCTAGGCCATTTCAAGATCTGTATGCAGACCCCATGGTTTAGTGAGAGACCACCTGTATACTGACCACTGTCACCTGTAGGTGGTGGCTTCTACAAAGGATATAATTTAAAAAGATGACAATGGCTGTACTTTTAATCTGTGCTTACTCTCTTGCAAGATATCTGTTCTCTTCTTGCTTGTATTTCTTTTTATCTATGCAGACCTGTCTGTAATATAACTTTAAAGACAGCTCAAACTCAGACATTGATCTCATAAGATCCCAGTATTTGGATCCCAGTCAGGAAAACAGCTTTGGTTTGAGATACACTGTGGATCTTCAGATGTGATTCCTCACTATCCAGTTATGGATCTAAGGCATTTTTGAAGTGTGATTTTGTTCTGAATTTGTTAGTACTTTGAGGTTGAGGGATAAACTAGTCATAATGTTCTAGATTTTATTCATGATGGCAGAGAATAGGTGATATTTTTCATTTTTTATTAGGTTCTCCCTCTTCAATTTCTCACATACAGTTTAGTACTTTATATTTCTTTCAGTGATGGTATCCTACTGCTTCCCTGAGGAAAAATTAGAATGGTGAGAATAGATTCCTCTGAATTGGCTCTCATTATTACAGTGAAATCTTGGCCTTGCCCCACTGGCGAAAAATTCAATTGTAGTCCCCTATTGTTTTATAACACTTTTTAAAATCAAAATTGCAAGCTGTCCAAATTATATGGTAATTTCTTATGCTTTTTTTTTTTTTCCTGGGAATCAGTTTTCCTCTTGCAGATGTTCTAAGAGACCTGATTGTGAATAAGCATTCTTTGTAAATTAGAACCTGAGAGCTATATCTTCTTATGAAGAAATTATAAAGCATAAAAGAAACCAGGTTGGCAAAGCTGTGGCAAACCAACATCCTCCAAGAAAGGTTAAAAACAACCTGAAAACCCCCATGTAACTCACCCCCACCTACCTTTAGAAGTAGGTTACCCATTGAGGGATGAGTGTGGAATATTCCAATGCTGGAGGGAACATTATGAGGAAAGGCACATGGAGAAAGATAGAATTGTAGTGTAAGGAGCAGGTTAATAATTTTTTACTGTAAATTTAAGATCTTGCACCATATATGCAACACTGACATTCATATTCAACAGATACATATATTTGGCTCAGAGAAGGATATGGCTCCTTTTCTGTTTGCCCCTTGTTCAGCTTTGGTTATTATGAAGGTCTCTCTGGTAGCAACTGATACCTCATACTTGAGTCCTCCAGTAAAATGCTGGACCCGGAGGCTTTGTAACCTGGAGAGATAATGCTCTCTGAAAAGAATATTTCTGAAAAGTTAGTTTTCCATGTAAATATAGACAGACCCATAGAACTGTGAATTTCTTCAGGAAGCTGCTTCATGGGAAGCTGCTACAGTGTCTTGAGAACCAGAAGTGGCTCAATACATTTTTATTAAAGTGTAAAACAAAGGGGCAAAGCCATTGTTAGCTAAAGCTATCAGATAATTTTTGGCTGGGGCGTGTGCCCCTCTTCTCTGGGTTCTTTCATGTCTCTTTCTGTACAGCAGGAGCTCTTATGGCACCTTCTGATTGATTGCCTTGTTTTTTTCGTTTCCTGAGCTGTGCTCCATGACCTCATGTAAGTGTATAAAACTGGGAATCCTATCCTTCTGCTCATCCATAGCAAGTATAAGTGGATTAACGTTACCCAGTAACCAATTCAAATACTAACAGAAGTTTCTCTCTGCTTTAAGGCAAAGAATTTCTCAACAGTGGGAATTCTAAGCATTTTGCAAGTCAGTAGGGGAGATATATTCAACCAGCATGGTTCTGTTTGGCTCAGGTAAAAGTAAGCCCTAGATTGCAGGTGGGTTCTTGAATCAAAGCCTATTTCAAAAACGGTTGCCTATTTTTAATCTGATCAGTGTTACGAAGTGAGATGCTGTGAACAAGCATAATTTAAACTCACCCTATCAGTAATTTTACACAAATATGTTTGTTGTCTGCCATTTTCCTCTAAAGGTTGCTATGATATGCATCACATCATCCAACTATGTGATGCCAGGCACACGTATTTAATGTGATTTAATAAGACTATTCACTTATGTAAAGAATGGGAAGAAGAAAATAGCACACAGACCATGTGCACACATGGATATAAAATTCTCTAATTTTTATTCTATTGAAAAAGGACAAGATAGGGGCAAAAAAATAAAAACCTATAAACTAAACCAAACCCGCCTTCTGGCTTAATCAATCTATAGAAGATGCTACCTATGTTGGCACATGTAAGCCAGGGCACAGAGCACATGTAAAATCAACTTACACTGCAAACATCTTCAGTAGTTCTGTTCTGTGGTTTGATAACTCTTTTGTTCCCCTCCCCTTCCATTGCCATTGATTGTACCATATTTATTCCAGGGTCATCTCAAATCATCAAGTTTATGTATCTATACACCTAACCTTTCACTACCTATGTTTCTTCTTTGCCTATATAAATCACACAAATACTTGAAAGTAACACAGACTGTCTTCTACTTTATAAATGGTGTGATATTAATGCATATTAGTAATAGCATGGCATTTTAAGTTAATATTGGTGTTTAAGTTAATATCGATGCTATGAAGATCAGGCAACCCTTCAGCATATTTAATGGAACATTTTTTATAGTGCCATTTAATGAGTGCTTACTGGATGCCAGCATATTAAATCCTTTACATGTACAGATGTCTTTCATGTCCCACAACTCTGTGAAGCAGAAACTATGAACATATCTTACAGAATATGACACCGGCTATGTAAGTTGCCAAGTTACACAGCTAAGGAACAGTAGTGTCAGGATTTTAACTCTGGTTGCTTTATTCCAGAGTCTTCCATTCATGCACACTGCTTACATAAAAGCAGAACATGGCCTGTAGCGTCTCATCACTTAGAAAAGAATATCGTTTTCAAGATAGCTACTTAGCATATTTGCTGGTTTGAGAATATATCATTTGTGTATCTATGTCCTAATAATAATCTTCGGCCTCATTATATCTAATAAGCTAAAAGAAAACAGGAAGTGGCTATCTATAGAAGATATGTGATATATGAGTGATAATAATGATGAACAATGATATGATTTCACAGCTTGAGTTACTAAACCCAGGTGAGAGGATAAGTGGATTCAGATTCATCAAAATCACAAGCCTAGCTTGTGGTCTTCCTTTCACAAACCCCTTTGGCTACATATTAGCTTCTAATGCATATTTTCCCCATTATGGTTGCCCTTGCTATTCATTTCAACCTCATCTACAAGTATAAACATGTAGGAAAAAGACGACAGATGCCCTTTTCCTCTTGGTAATTCTCTTGTTGTACAAAATAGTGTTATATATTGAATTATTATCCTAATTTATAGAGTCTAGAACTATATTGTCTGGTAGATTTTTCTGTGATAATGGCAGAAGCCTTCTGTCTATTTTAATATTGTATCAGCTAGACACAGGTGATTACTGAGCACTTGAGATGTCCCTAGTTAAACTGAGGAACAGCATTTTTATTTAAATAGTCAATTTTAACTAATTTAAAGTGAAATTTAAATGGCCAAAAGGCTAGTGGCTACATTATTGGACAGCACCCAGAATTTTAGCATAGAATGGGATTTCGGGGTTCATCAAAGGTAATGCATTAATTTTATTTTAGAGGAATCTAGGATCCAGAATGTGAAAACTAAGAAATGGAAGCTGGATGTTTTGTCATTTGACTCCTGGTCCATTATTGACTCCCAGTGTAATTGAACAATGCTTTAAAAATGTGTTTCTAAACTTTAGCATTTTTATTTAAAATTTTCTTAATAGGACCTTGCTTACGCTTACAAAAGAATTGCAACAGAAAATACATTTTGAATTACACTGTTACTTTAATTATATTTACTTTAAATGTTATAATCACTAAGTAGGCTGTATGACAACATGTGTACACATTTGCTAGGAATAACAGTGTTGAAAGTAAGGTTTCTTTGCATCTCTCTCTGTTTCTTTGTTATTGAGTTCCTTCTCTAAGGGGATCCGTAATAAGTTCTTTGTGTAGCTTTTCAGAGATTCAGACACTTTAAGTATATGAAAGTATGTGTACTTTCCTCT
This sequence comes from Chinchilla lanigera, assembly GCF_000276665.1. NCBI lineage: Eukaryota > Metazoa > Chordata > Mammalia > Rodentia > Chinchillidae > Chinchilla > Chinchilla lanigera. Next base: position 8,203,934 of record NW_004955463.1, read on the forward strand.
GTTTAAACAAATGATAGGATATCATGTACATGGCTCTGTACACTCATTATTTTTCGCTGAATAGCATATTTTGGGGTCTTTCATATGAATAAACATTTTATTCTTAAACACATACCCCGAATTCTATTATACACATTTACAATAGTGTATTTAATGAATCCTCTGTTGGTGGACATTTACTTTGTTCCTAATGTTTTATCTTACCTTAAAAGTAATGCTGCAGTGAATAACTTTGCATATTTATAGTTTTTCTAAACACACTGTCGAATAACTCTGAGAAATGCAAGCAGTACATCAAATGAAGTTTGTGCATTTTTAATTTTGATAAATATTATAAATTATTTTCCATAGAAGCCATATTATTATACAGCAATTTATAATCTTTATACCATCATTAACCCAATATAAGATCACATTGGTTGGTCTTATGGTTTTGACAGGTGAAAACCTTCAATGTAGTTTAAATTTATACTTTTGTTATTGTGAATGAGCTGACCATCTTTCCAATTTTAAGAGTCATTTGTGTTTTATTTGATGTGAAATGTATATTTTGCCTATTTTCTATCAGTGCTTTTTCTGACTGACCAGAGCTTACATCTATAAAGTAAAAATTTGGTATTGCAAGCAGAATGCATCATTTTTCCATTTGAGGCTTTACTTCTAACACACACAAGATTTTAATTAATCTTTAAATTTGTATCTTATTTTGTAGTCCATCCCATGGAATCTGTCCCTGCCAGTACTTCCTGTGTTATTTTTGATTTACAGTATATTTTACTGTATTATAGGACTATTCTTTCATCATTACATTTCTTTTTTAGACTGTTCCTCACTGTGCTTATTTGTTCATCTGTCCTTATAAGATTTCAATTTAGCTTGTCTATTCCCAATTTCTGTTGGTATTTTGGTAAGATTACTTTAAATTTCAAGGCATATTTAGTAACATCTGAATAGTGTTGCCATTTAAAAGTATCTAAAAGGTATCTTCTCTCTGGGAACCTCATATGCCTTTCCATTTGTTATGCATTCATTCATATCCTCTGACAATATTTTATGGGTCTTGCTCCAATAAATCTTACATATTTATTATTTAGTTTATCTCCATGTTATTCATTGTATGCCTTTTAAATGTTCTCTTTGCTTGTATGTATGAAGGCAATTGATATGAGCATATTAATTTTGGACTTTTCTGAATTCTCTTATTTTTTAAAAAAGTATTTTCACATTTGATTGTCTTCTGTTTCAAATGACCTAAGTATACATTTATAAATGGTATTTATTCCATATCTTTCTTTGCAGCTTGTATATCTTCACTTTCTTTTTTTGATTTTAATTGTATTCTTTTCTCCAGACTATTTCTTACAATTGTAGAAATTTTTGGCAATATTTTTGTTGCATATCAAAATTGGACAAAAAGACAAGACCTTCCCCTAAAAACATAATGCTGGCATTTATATTAAGATATAAATGTTATTATGTGTTGTTTAAAATTGTTTTATCATGTACTATTTCCACATCTATAATAATGATTTTAGAAATGTATTAATATAAGTTAAATGAATTATTTTAGCTCTATCATTTAAAAAGCCATGTTTTAAAACTTTCTTCATTCTTTTTTCATTCTTTGTTCACTACTACTTTTCATTCTTGTCCAGTGTAAAAATCCCAGTGGTCCCTGCTGTGAGTTCACTGGTATCTTCCTTTTTTATCTTGAGTCAATGCAAATATGCCCATCAAAAGAACAAAGTGTCAAATGGTAGTAGCTGGAAATTGAGCCACAAATAAACAGAATTTTTTTTTTTTTTTGCTGCGTGTGTGTGTGTGTGTGTGTGTGTGTGTGTGTTTCAACAGAACAGAATATGAGTCCACAAGTTTGCAGTTATGCTACTGTGGAATTCTCTAGTGATGATAAAGAAGAAGAATATCTAACCATATGAAATTACTAAACCTGCTAGCATGGGAGTGAAGGGATTGCTTTTGTGTCCCCAAGCTAGAAAACCTTTTCCTTTCTCTTATTTTTGTGCAAAGTATTTTCTGTCACAGAGTAGCTCACTGTCTTTTTTCAACCTTTCATCCCATTACGGTTTGTGTCTAGATGTTCGCTCAAAGCCTCATGTGGTCGTAGAGTTTTCTTTAGAGGTAGCTGAATCTAAAGTGTGTGATTGATTGGCGGTGCAATGCTGGGACTCGGGGTGCTGGGATTAAGGGTCGGTGATTGCTAGATCAGTCCACTGATTGGACTGGTACTGCCCTAATCCCAGCAGCCTGGATAGACTATAAAAGGGGCAGAAAGATGCTGTTAAGGTTTGCTTGTTGCTTTTACTGTCTTCCACTGCCAAGATCTGTTGGTCCTCTGCTGTGTGCCACCCTGCCTTAGAGCCAGCTGGTTATGGACTAAAACCTCCACAAACTGTGAGCTAAATAAACTTTCCCTCCCTTAACTTTGGGTGTTGAGTATTTTGTCTCAGCAATGAGAGGAAAGTAAGTACAACATACCCAAATTATATTTTATATTCTAGTCAGTCACAAAATTTAAACAGGAAATATATTTGAGGAAAGACAAAATGTCAGCATGTCTAAAACATGGAAATAGTTGGTAACACACTTTCAGCTTTCTTCTCAGCTCTGCCTACGGCTAGTCATTTTCACTCTCTGAGCTCAGGTCTCTCATTAGTAAAAGAGGGGTGGCCAGGCATTTCCTGTGAAATTGAATGGACAAGATTATCATCCTCTGGAGAGGGTGCCCAGAAGAGAAGTAACCAGACAGCTGGCCTCCAGGAGCCACCAGATGGAAGCAAATTCCCAGTGTGAGGAACCAGGTAGAATACTGAGTTGTTTTGTGGAGGAGTGCTCCCAAGCCTAATGTTCTGAATGTCCTGCAAGCAGAGCAAATGAGCACATACTGTGTTCATATTGAAAAGGACAAATGACTGCACAAATGGAGTAACAATTTTAGAAAATATATATGGCCTAAATTTAGTATCATCGTGATGGGCAAAATGACTCCAATTGTGATGGTCCCATTTCAAATGCAGTGACAAAGCCAGCCCATTAAACCCTCATCACAAAATACTTCAGATGTATCAGTGGAGATGGCACAAATGCATGATATTCAAATATGACAAATCAGCCCTACATGGTAAAGGAAAGGATTAATGTGATATTCTCTATATATTGCTCAGTCTTTAGCATGTGAATTAAATGGGTGCTTTAAATTCCTTCTGAGAAAAGAAACAATAGCACATCAAATAGCTCCAACATAGTCAAGTCTGACTGCATTCCACATGAACTCTACCCTGATCTCTATTTCATCCTAGACTAATTTTGCTACTTTGTAGTAAATCAGAAGTCTTTCTCTGACCTCACACTATTGAGTCATGCATGGCACTTGATCCAGTATCTCCTGTGTGGACTGTTTAGATAGAGTGTTTCAGTTCTCAGATAGAAAATCATAAATGCACAAGATAAGGACACACACACACACACACACACACACACACACACACACACACTTTTGCTCAGAAATAATTTCACATATATCCTTTTATTATTATGAAGCATACATATTTGCTACCTATGGGCAACCTTCAGTTTATTCAGTATCTGTGGAAAGTCTTACAAGTTTTAGTTACACTCTTAGGTACTGTATGGGATGCAAACAAGAAGAAAGAGGGGAAAAGGTACTGTACAGTGTAGTTGATAAGAGGCTTGCTTTCAGTTCCCACACAGTCTCACGACTCTCACAGGTTTGCCCTGTCATTTAGTCTTACAAGAGTTTTGGCTTAGCCCTTAAACATTCATTGACATAGGTTTGTGTGTTCCAGGAAAATATTTCACAATTCTTACTATTTTCCAGGCACTGTGCAAGGTTATGGAGATGTAAGGACAAAACTGAATTCCTTCTCTTTAAGAACCTTGATATTACTTGATTTGCAATAAAATATTGCTTAGGGCTGGACATTTGAGTGACTGAAGCAAGGATGATTAAGCACTTTTCACAGGTGAGTGGCATATCTGTCAGCGGGGCAGGAATGGGGACATGGTAGGTAGACACAGAAGATGTGTAGATGACTATGAAGATTTTAGGAAATTTTTGTACTGTGGACTGGGGTGCCTAACAATAACCAAGCTGGAAGAGATAGAAAGCACTAGTCTTGGAGAGTATTGTACACCATTTTAAAGAACTGAGACTTCAACTTGTAGGCACCAAAGACTCATGAAAGGAATTTGTACAGTAGCAAGATTTTTTTTTTCTGCTAAATTTTCCCCTCCATTTCTGGAATTTGGAAAATGAATTAAGAGGCAAAGACAGGAAACTCAATTAGCTAACTGTTTTGGGGTCCAGTCCACAGGTATAAGTCAAAACAAAAACTGAAACTAGAACAGACTAAAAAAAGAATATCAGTATATTTAGCAACTTACTATTTAGATAATAATTAAATAAAAATAGTCCTTTAATAGTAATAAGATGTTACCATTCATGAATACATAATTTCGGGTATAAGAGGACCATTTTATTTTGCTTTGCAACTTAATTTCTAAAGTAAAGAATTCACACTATTAACATATTGCAAAGAATTTAAGGAAGTGTAATCATTTTCTCATTCACTTTATATTTGCCAGATTTAGAGAGTAGTTCATACCCCTAGATAACATCAGACTTCCTGAGATCTCAGAGAGTCTTCTTCATGACTTTCAAGATAAGATCATCTTCTGTGTCCCCTAGCAGAAGGTTCTTGAGACCCTCAACATACGCAAGAGTAAAAGAGACAAAGGTGGAACCCTAGGCATGCACCCCTAAGTCTTCCTCATTCCGCTCTAGCTCTGAATTACACTGGCACAATTTTAAAGCTGAATCTTGTCAAATTTTCTCATTTCACAGTGGAGACACAGGTTCACAGACTGGAAAAGATTGATTTACCCAAGGTCATCTGAATAACTCGTTGGGTATTACTAGAAAAAGAATCATAAGGTCCCTGATCTTTTGGACACCTGTTCTTTTCAGTTTTGGTTAATCTAATTTTTTTAATGTGGCTTCTCAATATAGACTGTTCTTTCATAATCTGACTTTGGGAAAACCAGCTACATTTGCTTGTGTGTGTCATATTTGCTTGACATTTTCTGCAGACAAGCTTGTTTTAAGTCATGTAATCATTACTGCTACTATTTTTGTTAATATGTAATGAACTGATTTGATGGGTGCAACTCAATTACACACCCTATACAGCCATCTCTTCTCATTCATAAATCCTCTGTTTTAGTGTGGGAAATTTAGTTCGACAAAAATTAAACTCTCTACATCCTAAGATTATGGGTTCATAGCCTCTTTCATGAATCATTACCTAACCATCATGTTTCACCTACCACACCTCTCTCCTTCCTGTATTTTTGTCTTAATGTATATTGCAGGAGGAAACATTGCAAATTTGTTGTCTTCCTCAGCTAGATTAAATGCTTCTTGAGACTACAAGATATGTCTTCTTATCCATAACATCTAGCTGTGATGGACATTTTATATAAAATTTCTTAATAAATTTCATAACTAACATTATGCCCCTGATTATGTCAGTAGGATGATTGGATATATGGGTTGCTTTAACCTTTTATGTTTGGTTCCTTTGTCTATTTTGTCAGGGCAAGTTTTATTGTCTTCCTACTAGTGGACCAATAGCTACTGTAGGTGATAGTGTCACCAAACACTGGATTTTATAGGCTATTCCAAGCAATGTAAAATGGTTTCAAGACAGAAAATCATGTGTTTTAAAATAAAATACTGCACTATGCATGATACATAGTAGCACAGAGATAGAGCAAGTTAAAGTTGTTCTTTGAGCAGCATTCCTAATTAGAGTTTGGACATAGCAGAATGAGTCTGTTTCTGCCGTCATTTAAAAAAAAAAAAAAAAAAAAAGGACCTTACAGTCAGCATTAGTCCCATTAACTTTCATGTATGGAAACAATGTTGCCTAATTATAGTTACCAGCAACAGAGGTAGCAGTTTTATAAATCTTATGTCATAGTGACTAGCAAGGACAGGGTTGTGCTCCCTTGTCAATACTCTTTGCAAAATTCACCTTGGCAGTAGGTGGTTTGCTCTTTCATCTCTAGGTGAACAGAAAAATATGCAAGGTTTTATGGATTAACATTTCTCCAGTTTTCAGATAATCTAATGAGACATTAATAATTTTTTCTTCCTCTAATTGTAGCCTCTTTCCCCTGTGAGGATGTCTTGTATTGAGGGAAGTTGGCCTTGGTTTGTTATTTGTAAAGACACATCTGAGCCCGGTGCTTTTTGATTGCATTTGCTTAATCCTTTTTCTTCTTTATTTAATCTGACAGTGTTTAGATGAGGGTATGAATAATACCTTCATTGCTGAATCAAGTTGCTAATAACATGATTATGTGTACATGACACTAGTGAAGGAAAAATTTTGAATCTCTTATTAGTGACCTCCAGTCACTCTGCCTCTTTACCTTCTGTTGATGATATGGTGTGATCTGCCATAACCTCTGCAGCCAGTGGAGTCCTGAGAGGGGGCAACAGTAGACTAAAACTAGACACTAAAACTAGACACTAAAAACTAGACACTAAAAGGAAAGCTGGAACTGGGTAGGACTTGACCTCTCTGATGGAGAGCCAGCAACAACCTATTACAGTCTACATCTTTATTTATACACAATAAAAAGGGGGGAAGTACGTGATGGGGGTGAAAATGCAAGGTCTCAGTGTTTTGCTGAGAATGCTAAAAATGAAATGTTTTCAAAGCTATCTGTGCTGTAGTCAACAGGGAGGAACACCAAGGCCAGACACCTACTATACTGGCTTTGCTGTAGTCCCAACAACTTGTTTACATGGCTCTGGAACTCCATGTTCTGGGGGCCTAGCCTTGTTCTAGCCCTGAACTTTTGGTCAATCTCCAGCTCTATGCCTCCCCACAATGATCTATATAGTTTACATTTTCATTACAAAAAGAGACTTGTAATGTACTTGCAGTTGATGTGTATATGTATAGGCTATGGTGAGGAAAGTTGGTTATGGTGTTAGGTTTATATTTTATAGGTCATTGTCAATGATGTGTTGAATGATCCAACATGAGAGATGTTTAATATTATTTACAGCTATATTAAATACTGTATTACAACAACTAATATTTCTTGAGTGTTTATCTGTTAGATAATGTTCAAAGAGTTTTACATTCATTAACTAATGGAATGGTGCCAATAACCACACACTGCTGACACCAAGTGATTAAATAACATGTTCAGTGTTGCAGAGCTGGGAAGTGGAAACCAATCCTAAGCCAGCTGGACTGGCTTCCATTTCAGGGTCTGTTCTGGCTGGCTGCTATGGTACTCTTGTGAAACCTGCCTATCTCAGGTGCTGAAGGGCCTTCTTAGACATCTTCTCAGCCCAGAATATCCAATGATCCAATATCCCCATACATCTGTGGGCCGGCATCTGATGCCTCTTATTAGCTTGTAAAGAGGATGGCAGGTAGGTCCCTCTCACTGTGACCTTCGTTACACGTCTCCCACTTCCATTTTGTTGCTCGTGGAACTCAGATGGTAGACCATGCTGGTAGAAATGATGAGAAGATCTTCCTGCCTGAAAAGGTATTCCAAAAAGAGGAGATAGTTGTGTTTATCTTAAGTAAACACAACTAAAGGACACCAAAATGAGAATCATGAGCCAAATTACCCAAGAGAGTTTATTTTTCTGCTTCTCCTTTCGGCCTCAGTTTACTCATCTAAGAATACAGATAATAAAGCTTACCTCTAAAAATCTGTGATGAGAATTAAGTGATAATTTTTTTAAAGTAGCTCCATATGATGTTCATATTCTAAGGGCTTGGTATGTATTTTGTCTTTTGCTCTTCCAAAGGTGTTTGTGAAAGGAAAAATTTAGAGTGACTTTAAGGATTTTTTAAAAACAGTTTAAAAGGACCATGCATTCTCTGGATTCTCTTTGTATTAATTTCTCCCTAGAAGTCTTTTCTTTGGGAACCATTTCTTATTGTATCATCATTGTGTGAGCTTACTAAACTCTTGGTATGTTGATATAATTCCATCAGTAGTTTCCAGGATTCAACCCCTATAAGAGTAGGTCTTCCCATAAGAGGTTGTTCCTTTTCTTTTTTGAAATCTATTCTTCATAAACTTATTTCCCTTGCATGGTGTTAAAGTGGATCTTCTTTACATATGATTTGCTTTCTAATTGAGGGGTGTTCTAGTAGCCATTGTTATGGTTCATTTCATCCTGTTTGAGATTTCAGAGGCTGATTAAAGTGCTTATTCATTCTGGAATTTAGGTGTGAGTTTCCTAAAGTTGTTGTAGTCTGGTTCTGAAGGAAGGAGAAAATATGCCATTTGATCAGCAAAGGTGAATAAAGATGTTGGATTTGGAAGGTTGGCATTTTTCCCTTTTGCCAAGAAAGTCACTTTGATCCTAATTAGAAGATTAGAATCTCTTTAATTGCATTCTGACCAAAGTCTTTTGAGTGTCCAACAGGGCAAAGTTGCCATACATTGCATTTGAATGAATACTTTTGAGACACACATTTTCTTCCTGAAGCTGCCATTCTTGAAGTAGGAGAGAGATACTTGAATATATTTTTATTTCCTTATTTGAATGTCAAACTTCTGTCCTCAGAACAGATTTTATATGCAATATTGGGCACTTATTATATACTTAAAAGACCTCACGCTGTCATATTATCTATCAGCAAATTTTAAAATAAGGCAAATCAATCTTGAATCTCATTCCCAAACAGCCTGTTTCCTTATATATCAAAAGGCTTCAGTATAGAATCAGCTCCCCACATCAGCAGGTTTTATATCTGTAGATTTAACCAACCAAGGATCAGAAATATTTTTAAAAACTTGCATCTGTACTGATCATACACACACCATTTTTAGCATCATGCCCCCAAACAATGTAGTATGGCAACTATTTACATAGAATTTACCTTGTATTAGGTGCTATAAGTAATATAGAGATGATTTAAAATATATGGAAACATGCGCATAGGTTATAGGCAAATACTACACTATTTTTTATGAGGAACTTGATCATCTACAGATTTTAGTTTTTACAGGGAACTCTGAAAATAATGCCCAGTGGACCTGAGGGATGACTATATAGTTTTGTGCACATAAATTCCAAATAAATCTTCATGGCAAGATGTTAGGTGTGAGGTTTGAACCCCAGGTAGGTGAAGTATGATGAGCAACCTTGTAATCAAGAGTCTTGAAGTAGCTGCTGATGAGACTGTCTCACAAATGTTCATTCCTTTCTGTCTAATTGTAGGCAGAAATTCTGAATTCAAGTGGGTTCTAATGTTATCTTACAGCTTTGTTTTAGCATATAGTAACACAAAGCAAGCATAAAACCTCAGGAAGGATGCTGAGTGGTTTCTGAGGTATTATAAGTCCTGAGGTTTAATTGACAAAATGATGAATTTCTCTTATACCTGCACTCAGCCTTAGAGACCTTCAGGCAACACAGGCAGTTCATTACCGGTACTGTTCTGTTCTCTATAGTTCTATTTTGCTTCATTACCTGCACCTTTCTTAGTATTTCGATATAATGATATACCAGTAGGTGTTTACCTTAAATATCTACTAACTTCAACATCCAACAAATATTCATTAATGTTCAGTGTGTGACAATTCTGCTACCTATTTCTTAAGATTCCAAAGAAGGTGTGGATTGTGGTTTGGGCTGTGGGATCTCACAAGATGATAACAATTCTTTGTTTGTGAATCACTGGAATATAAAATAGAATGGAAAATATAAGGCAGGGCATAATTCTTATAAGAATTCTAGTTAAATTGACTCTTACCTTTCCTTGTAGGTCATCTTCTTTTGACCTTTCCTTATACATAAATGTTTATTAAACAGAAACCTCCATGCCAGTGTTTTTCCATGGATAGATAGAAAAGTAATGAATACTAAGCATTACACATTTGAATCAGTGAGGCTGAAGCAATTCCACCAAAGTCTCCATTTGGTGCAAAATATTGACTGTCTGCCTATTCAGTGTCAGGTACAATAGGTGGATATGTGGCAGAAATCTCCAGAAGTTTACAAACTAGTAGTAAAGCAGCAGCTCTGTATTTCACAAGTATCTGCTTCATGAATGAACTCATTGTTTTATTCTTTTATATGAATCCTACACAAAATGTACCACCTAAAAGAAAGCACTTTGAATAAAAAATTAGAAAAAAGACTCAGCAATAGCATTATTCTTCCTTTTAGCTGCCTTGTTTTAGCCAGTTGTGGTATACGCCTGCAATACCTGCTGCTTGGGAAAATACTGAGGCAGGAGGTCCACAAGTTGTAGGCCAGTTTAGCAACTTGGCAAGAGCCTGTCTCACCACCAGCAGCACCAATAACAACAACCACAATAACAAAACAACAACAACACACCTGGAAATACTTACTTGCCTTTTATGAATATAAATAATATAAATATAAATAATATAAATGTATAATCTTATTTATCCTTAATAAGTTACTTTTTATTTACTTTGAATTCCCTTTTTAGCTTTTTCAAGATGATTATTCACTTATTCCAACTAGCATAGTATATAGCCTTTCCAGCTCTAGGATGCATTACAGTTTCTAAGTGTACCCATGACCTGGAAAGACATTAAAACAGCAGAGCCACAAACAACTCTAGTCCTTGTTGACGTTCTTCTACTAAGAAACACATGGTATTTTCATTTACTTGACAAGTGTTTACTGAGAAAATACTGTTGTGATGGATATAAGGAATACAGCTCCTGGCCTCACAGAACTTACAGTCCACAACTTCAAGGGATGTCATTGTTCAGGGAGCTAAAAATAAACACCCCTCATTTTTCTACTGCTTGGCAGTAACAAGAATGGTTTCCTGGAATCTTTCTTATCTTCTCCTGCCAGTCTTTTCTCATTCTGCTTACTGGAATAAAATTCCTCTTATCATGTTTGGCTATCAAGATCTTACACATTTAAAAGAGGCCACATAAATGTTTCCAGCTCCAAAAATTCCACAGATATCTGTGAAATCTGTTAACTTCTGGTACTACTTAAGTTGTGCTCATCACTGATTTATACTGTAATTTTTGTGAACCTCTCATTTCCCTATAACTGATGGACCCTTTCCAACACAGAGAACTCCTTTGATATTACTGTATCAATCCAAAACACTGAGAACCACGCTTTGTTTCAAGGAGAATGTCTATCTTCTTTTACTGTCCTATAATAACAGAGATGTTTGGTAAAAGCACATAGAGGACCTCATTTCCAGTAATTGATTAGGATCAGAGAGGGCTGAGGTTGCCAGTTGGGCTCCTGCAGAACTTGATTCTAGACCCAAAAAACATCTGGGAGTTTTTCCTGAAGATTCAACTCATAGGCAATTTGAGACTTGGACACAGAATAGAGTGCAAAGAAATATTCTATTATAAAAGTAAATGGGGGCGTCTGGAATTCATGAAATTTTCAGATCTGAATAAGGAAATACCAGATGTTTCTTGTCTGTTTGCATACCCTGTGATTTCTGGCATTATGGAAAATAACATTTCAGAGTTCTAAATATTGATTGGGGATTTAAAGAGTTCGAAGATGCATAACTAGATGTCTGCTTCCAAACTCCCACAGGTTTTTAGGATGGCACAAAAGTACCTAATAGTCCTATTTTTGTCCAAGGAGGAAGAAAGCCAAGTGCTTTGCAAATGTTTGCACTTCCTAAGGGCCCACAGAATTATGATATTTTGACTTCATCTGTCAACCAGGCCAATACTGTTCACTTAACAAATATATGTCCTTTGGTAGATCAGGATAAGATACTAGTCTGATAGTGTAACTAATGCAAACCTTTTCTTTTAATACCGGCTCTACAGGCAGGGAGGGGGAAAACACCAGCGATAACTGGAATGACTCTTTCATGCCAGGGACAGTGCTATGTGCTTTATACTCATCTTATCATTTAGCCAAAAGACTTCTATGTTACAGGCAAAGAAAAAGAGTTGTGAAGAGTTAAACCACTTGCTGAAGATTGCATAACTAGTAAGTGGCAAAGCTGGGTACTTAAACCCAGGGTTTTAAACCTTATATAAGGCTTTCACTTCTGTTTGGCATAGCTGGATAACTGAATGTGTATCAATGAATTATATATGTGTAAATGTATTTGTGAAAATTTTAAGATACTATGGGGAGAGCATATTCACGCTGTTGCTTTTAGGAAAGAAGAAAGAACTAATTTCAAATAGGATATATTTATGTCACCTGAAGTTCCCTGGTATGAACAAATGGTTTACTCTTGGTCACTATGGTGGGCTAAAACTGTTCACCAGTGAAATATCAAATATTATTTGAGCCTTTTATTCTGTTTCTTATGAGAAAGCTTCAGTGAACTTTCTTGCTGATTGCATCCAGTATTGCATTATGCCTGAAAAAGCCATGTGCTAACCCCATCACCAGTGACGGGGAATATTTGCTGTCACACTTACCTGAGTTTTTACAGCACTCTGATGATGCAGAAGCAGAAGAACATGAATTTTTTACTTAGCAACTGTTCACTGTGGGCCCTCACAAATAATAGATTAGATTTATTATCTGAAAATCTGTATCAGTAATGTGCTTCTATAGGGTGTAAGGAATTTGTTGGGGAAGGGGGGAAATTTAGTTTAACATGTTCTTTTGAAAAGATAAGGAAATAATAGAGTACAAGAAAGTTTTGATAACTTTTCTAAAAAAAGCCTGATTGCAGAATTGTTCAACATTTCTGCCCTCTTCAATCGGAAATTTCCCCCAAATAGATGTCATGATTCAGCCTGGTTCATCTTCACTGTTTCCTCTGCAGATGTTTTCTTTCCTTGTCCTCCTCCTCGCGTACTTGTTTTCTAGCTTCTCTTACCTTGAGTCAGAATGGTATAGGGGTTCCGTTCAGCATTTATTCCTTCATGTCTTGGACTGATAGCCACTCATGAGCCCCCTAATCACCATCCCCTGATCCATAACTGATCTTTCTCCCAGCTGCATACCAATTTCTTTAATTCAGTTTATTGGTACAATTTAGATTTGATCACATTCATGCTAGGAAATTTGTAACTGTACATAATATATCTTGATTCATCCTTTTTCCCCATCCCCCTTTTGTCCCTACAGCCCTGCTTCCCCTCCTTATTTACAAAGCTTTGTTTCCATTTTCTTCTTTTCTCATCTTTCTTTTCTCTACCTTTCTTTTCCCCTCCCTGCTCCCTAATTCCTTTCCATTTTGAGTAATTTCTTCCTATTTCACAATACATATTTTGTTTGTCATTTATACTTTGAGTTTCTCACACCAGAGAGATGGTATGATATTTATACATCTATCCAGTTTATTTCATTTGAAAGAATGGCCTCAAGGTGCATTCATTTACCTATGAAAGTGTCAAGTGTATCCTCTTTTATGGCTGAGTAGTAATCCATTATATAAAAAAAACCCCACATCTTTATCTATTCATTGGTTATATTTGGGCTGTTTTCCAAGATTTAGCTATTAAAAGCTGTGCTTCTATAAACATGGGTATGCAGATATTGCTGTAGTATGATGATTTTAATTCTTTTGGGCTGATACCAATAAGGGAAACAGCTGGGTAAAATGGGAGCTATACTTCTATTTTTTTGAGGAATCTCCACACTGATTTCCATAGTGGTTGCACCAGTCTACACTCCCACCAACAGTGGTGAAGGGTTCCTTTTTCCTGACAGCCCCTCCAGCATTTGTTATTGGTGGATTTCTTGATAATAGCCATTCTTTCTGGAGTGAAATGGAATCTCTGTTTTATTTTAATTTGCATCTCTTGAATGACCAGGGATATTGAAGTTTTTTTTCATGTATTTATTTGCTGTTTGTACTTCTTCACCTAAGAAGTAAGCACTCATCACAAATGCCCATTTTGGATTGGGTCTTTGAATTTTGGAGTTCTATTTTTTTCCAATTTTTAATGTGTTCTAGGTATTAGTCCTTTGTGTGGGAAACAACTGTTTAAAATTTTTTTCCCAAATCTGTGGGTTGCCTTTTTATTCTGTTGATGATTTCTTTTGCTGTGCAAAATCTTTGTAGTAAGATGAGATCATAGTTCTTGATTCTTTGTAGTATTTTCTGTACAGTTGTAGTGTTATCCATGACGTCTTGGCCTACACCTGTGGCTTCATGAGCTCTACCTATTTTATCTTCTGGCAGATTTAGTGTTTCTGTTTTAATATTTAGAACTTTGATCTATTTTAGTTTTAGTTTAGTGCATGATGAGAGACATGGGCCTGATTTTAGTGTTTGGCATGTGGAAAGTCAGTTTTTCCAGCACCATTTATTAAAGAAGTTATCTGTTTTCCAGTGATTGTATGTCACTCCTTTGTCAGAGATAAGGTGAGTGAGGGTGTATGGAGCTGTGTTTGCATTTCCTGATCTGTTCCATTGATCCTCGGGTCTTTTTTTTTTGCCAGTACCATGCCGTTTTTTTTTTTTTTTAAATCATTGTAGCTTTGTAGTATAATTTCACGTCAGGGATTTTGATGCCCTCTGCCTTGTTTTTTGTTGCCAGAATTGTTTTGTTATTCTAGGTGTCTTCCGGTTCCAAATGAATTTTAGTCATATTTTCTCTAGTTCTGTGAGGTATGCTACTGGTATTTTGATTGGGACTGCATTAAATCTGTATAACAATTTTGGGAGTATGGCCATTTTCACTGTTAGTTCTTCCTACCCAAGAGCAAAGGATACCTTTCTACTTTCTGATATAGTCTTCAATCTTTTTCAGAGTACTGTAGTTTTCAATGTAAAGATCTTCTACTTCTTTTGGTGGATTGATTCCTAAGTATTTCATTTTTTTGATGCTATTGTGAAAAGTGTTACTTCCTTAATTTCTCTCTCAGTGAGTTTCTTATTGTATATAGGAATACTGTTGCTTTTTGAGTGTTAACTTTGTATCCAGCTATGTAATTGAATTTGGTTATTAAATCTGGAAGTCTTTTTGTGCAGTGTTTGCAGTCTTCTATTTAGAGTATCATGTCATCTGCAAATAATGATAATTTGATTTCTTCCTTTTCTATCTTTATTCCTTTTGTTATTTTCTCTTGTCTCATTGGTCTGGCCAGTGTTTCCAGGACTATATTGAATTAGTTTTGTGATAATGGAAATCCTTGTCTTGTTTCTCATTTCAGAGTTAAAGCTTTCAGTTTTTGTCCATTCAGTGTTATGTAGGCTGTTGGTTTGCCATAAATGGCTTTTATCAGACTGATATAAAGACTATCTATTGCAACTTTCTTTAGGGTTTTTGTCATGAATGGGTGAACTTTGTCACATGCTTTTGATGATTGTGTGATTTTTGTCTTTGGCTCTGTTGACATGCATTATTACATTTATAGATTTGCATATGTTGAACCATCCCTGTGATGAATCCTACTTGGACATGGTGTATAGTTTTCTTGATGATTTGTGTATTCCATTTGCTAGTATCTTATTGATGAGCTTTGCATCTATGTTCATTAGGGAGATTGGCCTGTAGTTTTGTTTTTTGGTTTAGTCCTTCTCCAGTTTTGGTATCAGGGTAATACTTGCTTCCAGGAATGACTGGGAGTACTGCTTGCCTTTCAGTTTCATTAAAAAGTTTGAGGAGTAATGGCATTAGATCTCTAATTTTCTTGTAGAAGTCAGCAATATACCCATCATTAACTCATATCGGGTTATTCAGAATTTTTATATCTTTTTGAGCCAGCTTTGGTAATTCATATATATCTAGGAATCTGTCCATTTCTTCTGTCTTTTCCATCTTATTGGAATAAATGTTCTTAATGTTGGTATTGATGATCTTCTGAAATTCTGCAGGATCCATTGTAATTTTACCCATTTCTTTCCTTTTTTTAATTTTAAAGGTAAAAGAATGAAAACATTAACAAACACACATACATTTACAAAATAATACAAAAACAATACAAGCAATACAGAATTTCAGACAAGGTGATAGAAAATTAACAATGGTTGTTGTATTATATATTGATATCTTTAAATTAGTTACTCAGATAAACAAATATAGGCATATAAGATTGATCAAACAATTAAACATTAACTGTTCCTTTCAATAAAGTAATAGAAATATTGTGAATGGGAAGGAAACTGCTCAAAAGGAAGGGACAACTGGGATGAGGGAAAAGAGAAAATAAAGAAAGAAGGGAAAGCATGTATACATGTGTACACAGGATAGCTAAGGTAGTTGTACTACTGATTTACCCTTTTCATTTCTAATTTCATATGAGTCTTTCATTTTTTATAAGGTTGGCAAAGGGTTTATCAATTTTATTTAATCTTTCAAAGAACCAACTCTTTGATTTATTGATTTTTTGTATTGTTTTCTTAATCTCAATTGCATTAATTTCTTCTCTGATATTTATAATTTTCTCCTTTGTACAAGCTGTGGGGTTAACATCCTTTTCTTTTTCTAGAAGCTTGAGGCTCAATATTAGGATGTTTATTTGACCTCATTCTACTTTCCTAAAGAGAGAATTCACTGCTATAAATTTCCCTATTAGGAATGCTTCATGCATCCTATAAATCCTAGTATGTTCTATTGGCATTACCATTTAATTGTAGAAATGGTTTAATTTCTACTTTTATTTCATCTGTGATCCATTGTTTTCTCAAAAAGATATTCAAATTCCATGTGTTGATAGAATCTTTGTGGTTGCTTTTGCCATTGATTTCCAATTTCATTGCACTATTTTCTGATCATATGCATGGTATAATTTCAGTTCCTTTGCTTTTACTTAACCATGTTCTATAGGCTAATATGTAGTCAGTTTTGGAGAATGTCTCAGCCACAAATGAAAAGAATGTGTATTTTAATGTGGGATGGAACACACAGTAGCCATCTACAAATACATTTGTTCACAGGTTTGGTTCAGTTCTGATATTCCTTTGTTGAATTATTGTCCAGTTCATCTATTTATGACAGTAGGGTATTAAGGTCCCCTATCACCATTGTGTTAGTGATTCTTTGATTTTTCAAGTCCATTAATATTTGTTTTATATAGTTGTGTGCACCTGTACTTTGTGCATATATATTTATGATTGTTATCTTTTCTTCTTGGAATATTCACTTAATAAGTATGTAATGACCTTCTTTTTCTCTTTTGTTCCATCTTGGCTGGAAGTTCATATTGTCTCCAAACAGAATATCTACCCCTGTTTTTTTCCAAGTTTCTGTTGCATGGAGTATTGTTTACCATCTTTTGACTTTCAGTCTGTCAATTTCTTTTTGAGTTAAATTTTTTTTGTATGCAGTACATTGTTGGTTCTTGTTTCTTGATACATTCTGGCAGTCTGTTTCTTGTGATTGGTGATTTGAGACCATTTACAGTGATGGTTATAAATGATATGCGTTGCCCTATCTTTGTCATATTGTTTTATGGCCTTTGGTTCTCTGTTTTTGCCCTCTAATTGCTTACCTTGCCTGGCGGCTTCTTTCTGTTGATTTTCTTGGAATTGTTGTTTTCATTATCTTTTTCTAAAATATTTTTTATAATATTTTGTAGAGCTTGTTTGCTGAATTACTTGAGTTGTTCATTGTCATGGAAGTGTCTTATTTCTCCACTGATATTGAAAGAGTTTTTTGAGGTGTAGAGCACTCAGGTTTGGAGGTTTTCTTTTAGGATTTGAAATATTTTGCTCCAAGCTCTCCTTGACTTCTGAGTTTGTATTGAGAATTCTGCTGTGATTCTGATGGGCTTTCCTTTAGAGGTAATTCATTTCTTTTCTCTATCAGTTTTTTTTGTTTGTTTGTTTTTCTCCGGTACCGGGAACCGAATTCACGACCTTGCGCTTGCCAGGCAGGCGCTTTGCCGCTGAGCTAAATCCCCAGCCCCTCTCTATCAGTTTTTAATACTGTGTTCTTGTGTGGAAATTGTGGAATCTCAATTATTATATGTGTTGTTGTAGATTTACTTTGGTCATGACTTATTGGAGTTCTATATTCCTCACTTATTGTATGTCAGATTTTTTTTTAAATGTTTGGGAAGCTTTCTGCCATTATTTCTATGAACACAGCTTTTATGGCACTGTGCTGTCTCCAGCTTTCCCATTGACTCTGATCAATGTCGTGTTGTTCTTATTTGCATCATCTAGATGTTGGATTGGATTCTTCATGCTTTCTTGCTATTTTTCAGATCACTTTTTGTGGGTACAAACTACAATCTTGTCTTCTAGATCTGATATTCTACCCTCTGTTGGGTTCATCCAATGTGTATTCTTTCAATGGAGTTTTTAATCTTCTGAATATGTGTTTGAATCTTTTTCCTGGATTCCATTTCTTTCCTATGTTGGTCATTCATGGTTTTCATAAGCTTATCTATTTTTTATCTCTGTCTACTCTAAGTTCACTGAGGAAGTCCTTCATTTTGATCATGATTTTTTTATGTGAGAAATTATTTCCTTGTTTTGAGAGATTATTTCTAATTTGATTTTCTCTCTAATTTAATTCACCTTTTTTTTTTTTTTTTTCTGCTGCTGCTGCTACTGCTATCATTTCAGAAACTTCCTGGATGGCTTCTGCGCTCCTCTGTCTTTTTTTTTTTGGTTTTTCTCCAGTAGCAGGAACCGAACTCACGACCTTGCGCTTGCCAGGCAGGCGCTTTGCCACTGAGCTAAATCCCCAGCCCCGCGCTCCTCTGTCTTATTGTCTGATGGACTTACTCGGGGTGGACTGGAGGTCTGTGGTTTCATTTTGCTTCTGCATGTTGTTATTTTCTATTTTTTAATTTTGTTTTTTGTTTTGACATTGCAAATTTCTTATGTTAGATAGCTTTATCAATCAATTTGAGCTTTCCTATAAAATGTCTCTTCCTCAGATATGTCTCCTAAGTATAGGTGATAATTAGTCTTTGTATCCTTTTCAAGATCCTCCCTTCCCAATTTATTAGAATGAGAATTTGCTAACTAGTTGGCTCAGCACCCAGTCCTTTGATTCTGGACTATGGTGATGGTTATAACTGCAGACAATCACAATATTGTCATAGATGGAGAACAATTGATTATAGCAAGTATGACATTCAGGTTAAATTAATATATTTAGCAATACAATGGAATTAAGTACAGCCTAGAGACTGACACACTGTGTTAACTATTAATTTAGTACCTTTAATCATAGGAGCAAGTTCTACAGTTGTATAGAAAAATCCTACATAAACCAGAAATTTGTATGCAATGAGTTTTCTTATTAGAGTGATTTTACCCTGTGTGTATGTGTGTGTGTGTGTGTGTGTGTGTGTGTGTGTGTGTGTATGTATGTCTAGGGATTTAAGAGGGATGGTGGAAGGGATAAATCAGAAAGATAAATGAAGATAAATATAGTAGAATGAAGGCTTGAGGCCAAACAATGATCACTCAAACTTTGAGAAACTGGAGCAGAGGACAGGAAAGAATGTAGCAGAGAATGAAAGAATAGTGGAGTGAACCAGAAAGACTAGGAACAGTGTTTACTCACATGAAAATATAAAAAAGTCAATAAAGGTAGTTGATGAAAGAGAAAAGATGAGAAAAGGCAAAACAAAAGTAAAAACTTAAACAACCAGAAAAAAAAAACCTAGACAGAAAAAGGAAAACAAAATAAATGAAAAGGAAAACAAATAATAAAGTTCTTCTAGTGCCTACAGTTCTATGGTGGTGTCCAAGTCAGAGACCAAAACTCTGCTGGGTAATCTTGCCAACTGTGCAGTAGAATTAGTGCTGTACATGGAGCTGATGTTGCCCTCCAGTTGGGACCAGGGCCCATTTTCAGCCAACAGTTTTGTATGCCCACATCTCCGTAGTCTGTTTGTCTCTGTCCCCACTCTCCCTGTTTCCCTGGCTCCCTCACAGATAAATAGCCCGAGGCTATTCCTAGTCTTTAATTCCTCCAGGTCCTTGCAAAGCCTCGTCTGCTCTACCCCCACTGGCATGTCTCTATCCTGTCACACTGCTTGTCACTGGATGCAGGTGGTTGGTGAGAGGAGGGGTACTGTTGGCTCATGGAGACAGCTCAAGGCTGCTCGGTCCCCCTGCAGTCTTCTCTCCAGTGGGTGGAATGCCTACTTGCCACACGTTGTTCTGCAGTGGCTCAAGGCTGTTTAAATCCTACATGTCTTCATCCTTCTGTGAAGCCACTGGTTGTAGGGCAAGAAGAGTCATGCTGTTCCACTCACAATTTTCACCCTCTGCATTACTGTCTCTAACTGTATTGTCATTGGGGATTTCAGTTAGCCACGCTGGTGCATGACAGAAAATATAAACACAACACAACAAACCAAGTAACTGGCAGGCAGTTGTTGAGGGAGCAGTTTCCTGGTCACTTACCCCTTTGTGTGCTAGTAAAATTTGCTGCCAGGCCACGGTGTCTTCTGGGTGGAGGAAAGCAAAAGAGGCAAGGAACCTTATATCCCAAGTCTATCCTGTGTGGCTTGAAGTAGCTGGATTTTTGCAGTATCAGATTTTTGTAAACTTCCCAGAATGGCAAATCTCTCTCTGCCTGTAGGCAGCAGAGCCCCTGGCAGCGCTGTGGGCTGGTTCGCCATTTTAGAAAGCCAATGTGTATGTTTTGTTTGACTTTCAAGTCCATTATTTCAGACTGATTTTGGTGTCAAGATGGATGTCCCTCCCTTTCTTCCAATTACCTGGGTTTTTAGTTGATTTTCTTTGAGTATCTCCAAAGTTTCTCCTCCTTTATTCAACTATATTCAGTAAGACTCCATAACAGTTTTTAAAGATAGTCTGTTTTTTCTATCCATCTTTAAAAAATAATAACCCACTCTCATTTAACACCTTGTTTCCTGACATCTGCCCTTTCCACTCAACTGAGATGATTTTCTGAGGAGCCATCCACAGCTCCTATTATGAATCCTGATGAATACTACTTAGTTTTGCGGCATTTGCTGTTGCCGGATACTACCTCATATTTCTTAGCCCTTAGCTGTGTGGCAATATACTAACATTGTTGATTGTATACTTGGTACTATATGATACACATGTAGGAATGTTTTGGAAAAGACAGGAGGCAGTCACTATACTGGAGAGGTAGGCCAGGATATGTTGACTCATGTTCTTAGAATGAGCAAGTCAGCACTTTTTCTTACATTATGTTGACAAAGGAAGAGAAAAGAAGTCAAAACCTTCAATTCATATCACTAATAAAAGATTATTTTTTCTTCTTAAACTGTTAAGAGATTTTAATAGTGTTAGTGCTATCTTGAGAATAACCTTTAACAGAGGAAATATTTAAGTGTTTCTTTGGGACAAAGTATGTGTTTACTATAAATACAGACTATAAATATAAAGATTAGACACCACTTCTTGAAAGTATAATGTGAGTATCCTAACAGCCCTGGTTGATAAAAGACAGTGCATTCTGAAATACTTGAAATTAAAAAAAAGTTGAGAAACCAAATCCTTCTGTTATTTATATATAATTAGAGTGCCAACTTTAGAGGTATACTAAAAGGTTAATGTTAATTATTAATCAATGAAAATATCTGAACTTTGTTATATCAAGTATCATGGCTCTATGAAGCTGTGGAAATGGAGACAGCAAGCCACACTATCTTCCCATTCATTATTCTTGGAACTCCTGGGTCATGATGGTTTTATTTTTCCATCTGAGCAGAATCTGATGGATATTTATATTTCTGAAGCTACTATTTCCATTTCAGTGTGATTCATACCTAAGGAGTACTTTACCTGTCACATCTGAAGATCCTACACAAATCATAGGTCCTCCTGAAAGAGACATACTCTTGACATAGATTTAATACAGATAGTTGGCAAATGAGGGGGTATAATAACATTATAAACCAAAAATTAGTCTTATAGACATAATTCTCTTCATTAAAAATTATATATATATACATATGTGAAATAAATTGGACATACAACTTTAAATATTGTGTGATTTCTCTTATATGAGAAGCTAAAGTCTAAATAAGCTAAAGAGCAAAATAAAAGATAGATAATAAAAAACAGGTAGATAGAACTTTTGCAAAAGAGAATGACACCAAGAGATGGGGAAGTCATAAGGGAATAAAAAAATGAATTAAAATGTGTTATGTGCATGTACATACAATGAGTGTAATCTTTATGTACTTCAAACATGGACTAATGAAAATTACTTTTATATAGCTATCAAGGAACACTATAGCCACTGTTTTACAAGTTAGTAGATATAGTTTGATTTCTGAGCTGAATAAAAAGTGTGTTGGGGATCCATTGTATGTTCATCTACAAAAGCAAAATAATTCCTTATGATTGGCTGAACCTCTTTGAATTCCTGTTCCATCTTTTCCCAAATGAAGATGCAATTTACTGGTAATCTGATCTTCTACAACATATCTTGGTTCTTCATAGATACAACCTGGAAAATTAAAGTGTAATTCCATTGCACATTTTTGTTGCCATTTTCCAAGATAGCTTGATATGTCTAGATTTTGACAATTGGTCACACTGCTTAGTTCTTTTTTCAGTTCAGTATTTAGAAACAGACATGACACCCTCTAACAAAATCATGCCTAGGAAATTAGGATATCTAGTAATTCTTACTGTATTAGTTGTAAGCAAGTCTAGAATAGCAGTGCCTTTTAAGGGAAATAAATAGAACAGAATGGATCTCAGTTTTTCCTAATGCCAAGAAAATGAGATGAGAAAGAACTTTGGTACACAGGTTGGAAAGATGAGAGAGCAATGTCTAAGACATTCCTGAGTGTCCTTTGTCATTTGGACTCAAAATAGGTACTATTAGGGTAAATCAAGTTTAAATTCTGTAAGTGTATCTGTAACAATGCTAAACTTAAGGTTAAAGACATGTGTGGTGCTCTTTGTAACTGTGGGCATACTCATCACGCTGAAGAGATAGTACAAACAATTTAGAATAGAAGAATATTTTTGTTCAGCAAAATAGTGTTTTAGAGCAGAATTAGATCAAGCAAAGGTTGCATTGTGGGCATTAGTCATGAACATATAAATCTGCACCTAATGATAGCTGTGAATCAGCTTTCATACCTATTAGGTGTGCCATTTAACCAGGCAGCATATGCCTATTATTTTTTAGCATGAAAAGCAATTGCCATATGTTCAATAGTTACTGAATTGTGACTAGCAGGTGTGCCTCACCATAATAATAATGATGACAATAATAATATCTTTAGCTTCAAATTTCTTTGCACAAGTAAGCGTAGAAGGGGAAAAGCAATGATTATTTCGTGTATTTGAATATTATAAAAGGCCCATCTAGGTAATTTAAAGAAAAAACCATTATCAATAGTGAGGGTTATACTTTTTTTCTCCTTTCAGGTAGTTGTCTCAGAGTTCTCTTTTATTCCACCTCCATTAATGGAATGAGATTTCAGTTTATGTTAATGGTTATATTCCTGCGTATTTGTAATGAGTCCTCAAAAAGTTTCAAAACCATTGTCACATATTATTGTATTTGACCTTCATAGCAACTGTGTTGAATAGGCAGAAGAGAGACATTGTTCCATGTTTTCATTTAACAAGGCTGAGATTCAGAGAGGTTTAGTGACTGTCTGTGTTCCACAAAAAGATGGAAATCTGTTGAATTTTGTCCGGTAAATCTGTCAACCTTAGCGATATTAAAGTGACTACAGTGGCAGAATGTTACCTATGAATGTTACTGTCAACATTAGTCTGGTGGAAAATATACTGTGTTAGGAGGTCAAGTGCAGGAAGAAGTCACAGATTGATGAAATAAGTGCTATGCTACTAAGGTAACCCTAAAAACGTTCTCCCAGTCTCTCCTATCACACCCTTCCCTTCAACCTACTATGTCACTGTTGAATACATCAAAATGATGTTTTGGGTAGGAGATTAGTCCTGCCCCATTCTGAGAAACTCACATTGGTATGAGCCAAGTTAGTTGACATAATCTCATGTCCTCTCTATGGGTGGGCAAGGGTGTATACATATTTCTATAGTGGAAGCAGAAATTAAGCTTGGTAATTGGATTTTTGCAGGAGCAGGAGAAACCAATGCAATAGGACAGTAAAATTGCCCTCCAGTTTTCCCAGGAATATTTGTTTTCCAGAGAGTAGCCACAGCCCATCACAACTGCTGTAGTGAAGTTAACTGGAAACTGTCTTACGGGCCTTCCACCATGTGGTGAGAAACAAGAGGAACAGGTAAAGCCCAGCTTCTTCAGAAACCGCAAAGTGAGAAAATTGCACCTTACGGCCTCTTTCATTTTGCTTCTCTGGATGGGAAAAACCTTTCCCCAAATCTGTGTAAAAAGTTCTCAACTCACAATGACTTAAGCTTCACTATTTTTATACCACAGTCTGGGGCTTCATCTTCCTCTGCTGTTACTCTGATGATCACTTCAGGTAACAGATTTTACACTCAGGCTGTCTTGGAGAATCGTCTGACAGTTTGCCCTGCCATTTGAAGAGGAAAAATTCGGTACCTCTTGTGTCATAAGGGTGTGAGCCAGGATGACAGCAGTGTGTTAGCAAGTCCAGCATTTTCCAGGCTAGTGGAAAACACATGATCACCATACAGAGTGTCATGCTTGAAGTGTGTTTCATCTCTTGCTTGGGTTCAGAAGTAAGCAATCTTGAGACTGTGCTTGGAGTAACAGAAACATATGCACATATATATATATATATATTTTTTTCCATTATCAGCAGGTAGCAGATATCTTGTTACATGTGCATATAGGGAGAAAAATTGGGGGAGCAGGGTAATGAAATACTTTTACTTATTTATGCATACTTATCTTAAAACCTCCCATGATTTCTATCAAAGTGCCACTGAAAAACTGTAAAATGCAGGTTTAGTGATTATTTAAAGAAAAAGAAGGTAAAGAATATTTATTCTGAATTACTGGTGACATTCCATACAATCAGATATTAAATTGTAACAGAATATCTGACTTTCAGCCTATTAGTTTTGGTATTTGTACTTTTCATTGTGAACTATTTGCTCTGAGACAAAAAGTCACTGTTTTTGAACTTAAATTGATTTAGGCCTTTAAATGATGTACATAAGCCCATGCTTTAGTCCTACCTTGACTTTTTAATGACTTTTCCATTTAATTTGGTTTTGGAAATTGATTTGCCCTTTAAAAATAATATCAGCATTTAAAGTCATTTTACTTGCTTTTTGTCTGTGCTATAACCAAATATGCCCCCTCAGAGAATGACTTCAAATAGGCAGCCTTGACAAAGATGTGAAAACTGCTGTGCATCAGCTAGAAATGGCAACTCTGATAACAAGGTCATGAATGTGGCCTTGCGATGAGGCTATAACAGAGAGAGTCTAGAGGAAGCTGACTATATTGCCTTGATGTGCAGGCTCTGTGGGAAATCGGGGAAGATCTAAGGGTGTAGTCATCCTCTGAGCCATATAGCTTATAAAGTTATTGACTACCTCTTTGTATTTTCCTCCGAACCACCTGCCTGCTTATCTCCTCGTTGCATCTGTGATTAGGAACACTAAGAACTGCAGTAGCTGAGAGCCAGAAGGAGTGGAAGGATGGCTGAAAATGTGTGCATTTGGAAAAAAATATCTGCTGCAGGGCAGAGAAGAGATTGGTGAATTGACAGATCAGCAGACTGGGCAAAGTGAATGAAGCACGAACCAACTGAGAAGTTTCCTGAAGTATCTGCACGAGATCCTAGTGGCTGGGAGGGAAAGGCACGCTAAAGATATCATTGTCTTTTCTGATATTCACACTAAAGTCATGTTCACTTTCTGAGGGAGAAAGATCAAGGAAGGTTTTGTTCTACCAAAACTACTTGTGTGCACTACTTTAGATTTTCCATTTTCCCAGACAGAGGGGAAAGGCTTTCCAGTGGCTAAGAGTTTCAGTTTTGTGAGATGTCAGTCACTTTGGGTACCATTGCTGGTGTTAAGGAGCCCATGATATACAGTAATTATATATTCAAAGATCGGAACACCATGCAATCAGATGACATTATTATAAAGAGCACAAGAAGACCCCAGAATTGCAATGAATGAACAAACTGCTGAGGCCACTCTGCACGAAGAGCCATTGACTGAAGCATCAGAGGAATTGGCCCCTAGGAGAAAAGATGTAACTCACCCTTTCGAGGTAGATGTGAAGTGAAGCAAGTGCAATTTAGCTACAGTAACTGGATTTTCCTGATCCACTCAGATCAGGAAAATCCAGCTTGCCAGAGCAACTGAGTCTCACGTGCAAAGAATTCACCACTTATTTACATCTAGAAAATATTACTTGTTTAGAGTTCCAGCTGAACAGTAATATGATTAGCAAGAGGAATATTTTGGAGAAATAAATTCCCTTTGGTAACTTTTGCATTCTGGGATGTTTTGATGTCATGCCGTGATGGAGCCATACTCCTCCATCTGGTCACTTGGCGCATCAGAAGATTTTTTCTTTTAGTGAACTTTTTCTTATTATTTTTCTTTCTTCCTCTTAGGCTCTTTTGGGATCATGTAATTACTGATTCTACTTCAGGAGCACAATTCTCAGGGTTTTCATGGAGATTTCACAGGTAGATTGTGCTGTTACACAGCCTTCTTCATATTTCTGAAGGCTGGAGGGAGGGAATTGAAGCAAAGCATTGCCAGCCTAGGGGAATTATGCAGACTAGATCAATGTGATTTGAATTGAACAATAAAGTTATGTGTCTAGCTGGGTACAAGAGAGTGGCAGGTATACAACTAGAAAACATCTTTAAGCATCTTTTTCACTATAAACTACTGTTTGGTGAGAAAAGAGAGATGTACAATTTGTTGGTTTTCTCTGGTACATTTTGGGCAAGGAAAAAGCAGCAAAGAATAAAGACTGATGATTAGAAGCCTGAATGCTATTTATTTCTCTGTTTTATAATGGAGATTGAAAATTCTCCTATAACATGGTACGAGTTTGTTACAGGATATCTATTTTGGGAATGTAGCATAATTTCTTCTATGATATTAACTCACTTCTAGGCTCTTGTTTTCTGTAAGAGCTAAGGAGCTAGAGTTGCTGTTATCTCTAAATGAAACGAACTTCATAAAATATGGCACTCTGTGCACACATGGAAAAATAGCTTTTACAATGTTAGGCTATTCCATTTTTCAGTTACAAGGTGAAGTGATTTCTTAAAGTATAGGATAAGTGAATTTTTATGTTTCATTTTCATTTATTGAATTGTCTATGTAATGCATTTTAAAAAGGCATTGTTCCTCCTGGAAGTTAGAAAAATAATCATTTGTTCACGTAGTAATTTTTAGGGTTTTCGTTTTAAACCTATAACAGTTTTAGAATGTCATTTTAGATGTATAGTTTTAACTTGTTTGGCTGTGATGACATTTAAATTCAATCCCAATGTTACGTGAAATGGCCTAGCCTTTTACTTCTCCTTTTTTCCCTCTTTATTGGAAAGCAGTAGAGAGAATACCATCACTTAATAAGAAAGATGTTCCCTGCTTTGTTTCTTTTCATTCAACTCAGAATGGCCTGAGGGAAAAGATTGCTTCCTTTGTGAACTTGGTAGGCCACAAAAATGGAAAATAGACACATGGCATTTAGGCTTTTTTTCTTATTAACCTTGGAAAAGGTGACAAAAATATGTGAATAATGCTGTTACATATTATAATTATTAATTTGGTTTAAGGAGTTCACCTAACAACTTTCATGATGTGTTTATTTCAAAATTAATGTTATTTTTCTATAAAATAATGTTGTCCTTCTGAAATCCTTTCATTAGATTTATGTCACTCTAATTTTGATCCTGGTGATAATTTTTGTATCTGTATCATGAGTTTTTAAATATCAGTTAAAGCCAAATTGTTACTGGCCACTTCACTTTATAGGTTTAGGATTATAAGCTTAGGTTTGTTTGCTTGGTGCTGACCAAATCAAAGGAGGCTGTATAATTTGGTATAAAGGAGAAACAGATATATTCAAAACTAGCTCTGAGGAGATGGCAGCACTCCCACAAGTGGAGTAAGGATCTTTAATAGTAGTAAGGAATAGAAGGGAGATAATGCAGATCTACATATTTGCTTTATCAGTTCTAGTCATCTTCCGCTCTTTGATTCCTTTCTTTTGGAAAGGAATCTGGGATCCTGACTCTTACAGCAAGGATTTGCATGTTTTGTCACTTCCTGTAGGTTGAGGAGAGGAAGGAATGTTGGTTGTGTGCTCAGGTGGAGGATGTATGAAGAAATTGCTTACCTCCATAGTAAAAAAAGTCTAACGTATAAAGTTCTATTTTGCCGTGCTGGTTGTGGTGTGATATAGGATGGGCCCTCCGGTGTGACTTTTTGTACATTTTGGATAATAAAATGTACAAGTAGTAATTCAGTAGCATGCATTTGGAATGGAATAGACTTCATCAAAACTCCGAACATCAGAAAAATATCCACTATAAGTTAGAAATTGACATTGATGAATTTTACTGATTTGTAGTTGACTAATCAAAGTGAATCAGCAACCTTTAGATTCTAAGGCTTTAGGAAAGCTTGGGATTTAGGAAATCAGCATTTATTTGATAACCATATAACCACATATTAAAGTATACATGTCACTACAAATATATTATAAGAGATAATTTTGTGAGCTATATTGGACCAATTGCTCTTGAACTTTGTAAAAACAAGTGATTTAAGATTTTGCCGGGAATGATGCTGTTGCTTATGATTTTTTACAGGACTAAAATGGAAGTGTGCTAGAAATGGTCAATCTATTATGTCATCAATCCTTCTCCTTATAAACCTGAGTGGATACAAACTTCCACTGCAGAAACACTCATAGATGCACTCAAACTCATGGAATTTCCAGGTGGACTTTTAAGAGATTGATGATAGAAGTTCTGGGGTTATACCTAAAAATTTCTAAGACAATTGTTTGTATGTCAGAGGTCAATAAAGAGACATGAAATTAGCCACTCAGAAAATGTCCTTAGGAAAATTTATAGCAGAGAAAATGGGCAGAGCAGCCACCCTAAATATGTACTTTAACTAAAACTATTCAAGCATCTATTTGATAGCATAACCAAACCCACCCTTGATTAGATGGTAATTCACTGATTGTTATCTTAATTTCAGTGGATTTGTGCCATACTCAAGGCCTGGATTAGTCAATGAGCTATTTGCCTACTGCCCCTGTACAAATGAACAATCAGGCCAGCCTTCATTGACCCTGGGTAAAACTCTATTATGCATTCTTTTCAGTCTTTCAAATGTGTTTCACCCTTCTTTATTATTATGATGCCACAGTTCTTTCCTTATAGTTAACATGCTGTACTTACCAGCTCCTTTAATAACCCCTTACACTTTTACCTCGAGTCCTCAGGACAATTCTATGGGGGGGGGTAACATTTTTATCATTTACATTTTATACATAATCGAAGCAAGGCTTTGAGGGATTATCTTAGTTGCTGAAGGTCACACAGCTAATTATGCTGAAATCAGAATTAACTCAGTTCTGGATGATCCCATGATCTGTGCAGTTAGGTGTGATGTATGTGTAGTAAGCAAAATGATCACTCCTAAAATAAATATCTTTTTGAAAAATAAGTAGCGTGTCAGAGGCAGTTTTAGGTCTCTACAGAGGGCTGAGGAGCTTCTTAACAGTGAGCACACTTAACTTTTTAATGTTATGTGTAATTGCGTTGAATCAATAATCAGTTCCAGTTAAATTAGTTTAAAGAGACGGGAGCAAACGTGTCTTTCATGATAAGGCGAGGATGCAGTTTGCTGTCCCATTAATTTTGTGTCTGTCTGAGATATTTGACCTTATCCCAAAGCCTTAAGCTTTTTGTAAAGTCTGTATTTGGCACTATAATCCTTCGCATCAGACACAGGTGACTTACTTGGGCCAGCTGAAGTCCAGTGCAAACCATGCTCTCTCTGGTTAGTCCCAGGAGAGACAGTCATTCCCATTTAGACTCATTGCATAGACTTTACTTGTACTTCTGCCAATGGTGCTGTACCCAAGCTGTCATCCTGACCCCACAACCACAGACAGACCCATTTCTAGGTTTGGAGTTGCCTTTCCATGTTCTCAGTGGTAGGAGTGAAACATGTCATTTTTTCCATTCAAATGAGGATTTACTCAATCCTTAGTTGAAGAAATATTTAAAGAATCTATAACATAGTCTTTTTCAGAAGAAAGGCCTGGCCCATATTGAGTTTCTGTCTAGTTTTTGTCATTCAGGGATTATTTCTGCTCTGTGAACTTCAGGTTCGGTACATAGGAAATTTCCATAAGAAATACCTCTCATGGCCCCAAGTTTGAAACATCAGACTAAAGGCTAAAGCATTCCTTAAATTATAGAATTTCTAACTTATTATAGGGTGATACCAAATTCCATTGAGGCAGCATTGAAATCTAAATTCCCTTCTGTATTCACTGAATATGTATATCCAAAAGAAACAGTTTGATTTAAAGAATAAGGTGTGACCTTACTGGTTTCATATTACCTTATAGTCCTAAAAAGAGGATAAATGTCTATGTATCTCTAGTAACCCATAGTACACTCAGAAAGAGTTACCAGAGTGTTTCAGTATTTAGCTCCTATAAAGACAAAACTGAGTGGTGAAGTAACTTGAGATTCTAGGAATTCTTCTGTATGGAGTTAATGAAAAGGAAAGACTTACATTTTTAAAAAGTTATTAAAAAATGCATGGGATTACCTCATAGTTTCTGATCTTCCCCTCAGTTTCAAGTAAAAAGAAAAGAACATGTTTAAGAAAGAAAAACTTGAAAAGTTTATAAAGGCAAGATAAGGGGACAAAAAGGTTAGGAAGATCATAGTGAAACTTTTACAAAATTGAATTTAGTCAGATGGTAAATTGAGTCTAATTATATTCAGGGACAGGTTAAAGTAATCAGGAGTAAGGAACCCAATTATGAGATAAGCTTGATAATATAGATGGCCTAATAAAGTACAAAACTGGAAAGATAAAAATAGAATGCTTTTATATGAGTTCTAGAGAAGTTTAAACAGGGTATTTAAGAAATAAACTTAGAATTAAAATTACAAAAATAAATTTGAACAGGTATATTTGTCTTGAAGGAAAATAAAAGTTTCACTTTCTGTAATGAGTAAAAAAACACAGCAGTTTTTTCTCTTATTTTTTTTTTACCATGTTAGAATTGTATGGATTATACAATTTTGATTTTTGCAGGACAATTTTATGAAAAATGAAGTAAAAATAAAATCAACCATTTTGATTCAAATTGTTCCTTTTCTTTCACTCCATTTCCTAAAGAATATTTCTCAGAGTTATCTGAAAATAAAACTTTAAGAATTAGATTTTCTCTTTCCCCCTTTTTTTGGTTAAAGTTATGAGTTTGTTGGAAAATCTCATTGTATGTTATTAGGCTTTCTTTCACTAAGAATTTTGGATGCATTCCATGCAAGAAGGGCTTCTCAAGTGTATTATTGCAGAAACTATTCCTGATTCTGTGGTGATATTCTGTATGTCCTGCAGGTTGAGCATTTTAAATTCTGTATGTCATGTTTAATGGTCAGTGTTGATAGGAACTTAAAACTAAAGTGATTAAGAGTGTGTTATACTAGAATTTATACTAGTATAAAAAATAAAGACAGGTATACAAAGGAAAGCTGTAATTTTAAAATCAGACTTTTTGATATATTTGTAGCCCCACAGGATTTATTCAAGATTGTTTCACTTCCAAGGAAATTTCTAAGGGTCTTAAAGATGATTAGGTTGTAAACATTGAACTCTAGGCTATTCCTTTCACCTATACATTGTGCTTCCTCCTACCACACCATGCATTTTCTAGGAAGCACACTAGTAAACAAATAACATCTCCAAACCTCAAACACATGTAAATGGTTTATACTTTAACACAGTCCACCAAATGAATAAAACAGAGAGATGTCAAAGAATGCATCCTATATAACCCATTTTAGGAATATCCTGAAGAAATACTCAAGAAGAGAGTGCTCCTTAGTACATGGAGATTTTTCTGCTTTCTTCCAGTATACTTAGCTCCAGACACTTACTTTTCCATAAAGGAAAGTAGCCATATTCATTTTCCATGATAGGATTTAGACTCAATCCCAGTTCTACCACTTGGCGTTCCATTACTGTGAGAGACCTCAAGACAGATTTTGTAAAATTCAGGGCCCAGAAGTGGTCCAGCTTTCTCACGAAACATCTGTATGAAAGGGGAGCTATTTATAGTCAGTTGAACTCTGATCAGTACTCCCTGATTTCAAGGGTTTTCATTTGCCTAAGAGAATGTCACACCACCATGAGACCATCAAAGTCAGTTTAATATAAATTCCTACTTGGCAGAACACAGAGTGATTATCTCTTGTGATTATTAATTATAATACATCAACTTGACTTGAGTAAGAACTGCCTAACAGCTGGGCATGGTGGTACCTACCTATAATCCCAGATCGGGAGGCTGAGGCAGCAAGATCATTGCAAGTTTGAGGCCAGCCTGGGCTACAAAGTGAGCTCAAGGCCAGCCTGAACTGCATAGCAAGACCCTGTCTCAGAAATGGCAAAAAA